>NC_137811.1:25626019-25703519 GCF_963921795.1 Nannobrachium achirus
GGAGTGGGACCGAGTTACTAGGGCCCAAGGTGGAGGGGCCTTCATTATTTTATACTATTGAAAAATAGCAGATCTACAAGCTCACAGCTTGCCACGCTGCGAACTTGTAGATCTGCTATTTTTGAAAACTCGTGAAAATGTGTGCAAATCTTTGAATATATGTATTTTTTAAGCAAACATTTGTAACTCAAATTTTGCCTCTGGGGGGGGGGGGTCCCTGGAACTAAATATTTTGAGATGGAGGTCCGTGGCCAAATACATTTTCACGATTTTTCGAGCTTGTATAGCTGCTATTTTTCAATAGTTAAAGCACACAATGTGAGTGAATCCTTGTACCCAGGGCCCAGAATTTGGTGCGACACCCCTGTGCACACACACACGCACTTTTCTCGTTCTCTCATTTTCTCTCTCTCTAAATGTACTTTACCCCCCACCCCAACATTGACTAATAGTAATCTGTAAATAATGATATAGTATAACAAAGTCTATTATTTTGGACAGAATGAAAAGGTAGTTTCTCTGGTGTTCTCCCTCTTTCTTTCCTCAGCCCTCCTCCATCTTTCTCACTGTACTGTTCTTTGCGTTGATGTAAACGGTGCACTGTCAGCAGACTACAGTATAATGCATGACTCAGTCAAAGCCGAGAGGAGTGACAGAAATAACTGGGTTGAGGGATCTGATTGAGCTGCATGGGGCTCATGAAGTGAAGCAGTGCATCTAGACTTCAAACCAAACAGGGCCTTGGGTCTTCTTGACTGGCGCTGATTAATAATATAAATTAACATATTTATCAGACTGAAACATTAAGGAATGATATTTCCCCGGCAATTTAAATACGTTATGTAACAACCAATATGACTCCACTGATGTGTGACACAATATTTGGAACGGGGGAAGTGGGTTGATGTTTTTTAAAGACGGAAGCTGTGCAGACACATAATCGCGCATCGTGCACACAAACACGCGCACGCACACGCACACACACACACACGAGAAAGGATTTGGCCGGATTTGTCGTACCGCGCGTTGCCAAGGACAAATGTTACAGCCAAAGTCAAATTTAACAGACTCAGCTGCTCCAACTCAATCCAACACATTTACAGTGCTATTTTACGACACACATTTAATGAGGATCTAATAATCGCTGATCTGTTTGTCCACTATTAAAAAATAAATAAAAACACGGTCCAATCAAAACAAATCTGTCTCCAAAACAACATTAACAACATAAACGCTAAAAAGTTGTCCCGCACTATTTTCTTTGCATGCAAATGACAAACGAGATGCGAGAATGCAAATGATATGCAAATGAGCAAACCTCCCCCCAAACAACAGGTGAATTAATTCCACCCAAAGAGAAAAAATAAATAATCAGACGTGTCAGAGTTTATTTGTGCCTGGTAAACAAGCCCAAGTTGTTGAGTGATTGTGTGCGTGTGCAAGCGTGTGCGTGTGCGTGTGTGTGTGTGTGTGTGTGTGTGCGTGTGTGTGCGCGCACGCACGCTTGCGGTACTCATGGGTGATTATGTGCCTCTCCAGCTCAGTATGTGCCGGGTGTCACGACATGGCAGCAGTCAAGGCTTTGTCACAGAAAAAAGCCACTTTTTATCACAGTGCAGCACAACAGCGCTAATCCCAACTATGGGAGTTGTGCGAGTTTTGTGTATATCGTCGTTGTCGGGTGGAAACCTTGTATGTCCAAAACCGTTTGTTTTGTATTTGTCATTTTAAAAAATGGCTTAAACTAGTGAAAACAGCCGATCTAGAAGCACACAACGCCTCGGCTTTACTTGGTGAAAAGATTTACACATTTGAAACTTGGAGATACAAGGTTTCTGCCCGACAGTGACGATATGTGTATGTGTGTGTGAATGTGTATAGGCTGCCCCCCACCCCCTGCCATTTTCGAGCCACTGCTTTGGCCACAGCAGCAACAGCAACAACAACAACACAGATTATTCATATTATCTGCAATCCGCTACAATGAAAAGAAAGAAAGAAAGAAAGGGAAAAGGGGTTCAAGGAATGAGGGCTGGGGGTTAATTGTAGTGCATCTATTTTAAGGAGAACGTTTCCATTCTGTGCAGCTCTAAAGGAGACTGGAGACTGCACACTATCATTCTTTCTTTATGTGTCCCCCCCCCCCCCCCCCTCCAGAGATCCAGTTTGGTCTTTAAGCCCATAAAAGGGCGCCTCTGTGTCCATATACAAATGTGCATGTACTGTATGTGTGATCTGAAATATTCAGTGAAGTACTGACATTGGGAAAACAACAGTAATTCTTTAACACATGGGAAGCCAAGGTTTCTAACATTTCTAGCTGTTGCTGCTGCCGTCGTTCACTCACGCTTTAATTTTGAAGAGCCTCGGAAGCTTCGTGCGTGTGCACGTGAGTGTCCACTGACGATTGAGGAAGATAATCCATTTGTTTACAAACGCTCGCGAAACTGAAATCCAAACCGGGGCCGACCATCGCGGTAAAGTGTCACCGTGAAAACAATCAGATCTCTGCTTCGCTGGCGTTCTTTGCACCTTATTCATAGATAAAGCCCTTTTTATGTTTCAGCATAGAATAGAAATCAATGCAGCCTAGACGCGCCATTTTGTCTCTCTGCGAGCTACATTATGACGTATGGACAAGGGTCTTTCACTGACAACACAGGATGCATGCAGCTCCATGTAACCAAGTTAACCCTTTGTCTCGTTCCTGAATGAGACAACTCATTTTGGCAGAGCGACCTCTAGTGGCCGTATCTCGTTACTGAACGAGTTTGGCGTACAAATTGTTAAGTGAGCTAAAATCAAGCATCATAATAAAAAAGCCAGTAAAGATGTTTGTCCTAAGGGTGGCCTAAGGGCCGTGCGATGACCCAGGGAGCATGCGTTCAGCAAGTGTCAGTCTATATATATTTTAGATATCGGAAATATTGGCCTACAGACTGTTACATATCAGGGGCAATTTGTTTGTGAGATTTATTTGCACATTCATTATAATGTTTTGAACACACATCCAGTAAATGCAAAAACACAGATGGTATGAAAAAACAGCTTTGCTCCAACAAATATTTTACTAAACAAAAGGTGTCAGTACATGATGTTTTTTTTTTTCTGAAACGTTGTACCTGATGTACTGACACCTTGTGTTCAATAAAATATGTGTGGTAGCAAAGCTGTTGTGTGGACTTGCTTTCATTTTAAACTGTTACTCATCGTGTCCAGCACCAGGCAGCGACCAACTGGATGCATGTGCGCGATCTTCACCGGTGAACTGAATTTGAAATATTATATGAGAAAGAGGAGGGAGAAGTGGCAGGTAGAAGAACAAAGGGATATGAATGCAATCTTTCTCAGAGCTGTGCAATTCAGGAGGCACATTAACCCTTTTAACTAACCCTATATCCACTGACTGCCATAAGTAAGAAATATAGCTAGGACGGCAGTACAACAGTAAAGATAATTAATCACCTAAATTCCACGTTTCTATTTTGTAGCCATTGTTGTTTTTGGTTCAAACAATTCTGACATCGTTCAGCCTATTGGGAAGAGAACATTCATCTGGGCTTTTACTCAAAAGCAATCGAGTAAGGCAGTGGTTCTCAAAGAGGGATACGGGTTCAAAATGTATGACAAAGACTGTTCAGATCAAAGGTTTCACTCTCTCCCCTGTTATCTCCCCACCTACAGTAGACGGTTTTAGAATAATTAAATCGTTCAGTTTTAGCATTTATTTAACAGATCAAACTTCAACAATATCATTCCCCAAAACCCATACATACACATTCATGTGTTTTCAGCTAGAACTTTGAAACTCTACAAACTGTAGACTGTCATTACCAGGCCTGTTTTTAAAGCTCAAACTACAGGCATTTTAAAGTGGGAGATGGGAGTAATGTCAATGTTCCACTAATGTAGTGCTATATTCGTTAACTTGACCTTCTCTCTATGGCATCCTCCCTCTCGAATCATCCCCCAGTCCCACTCATTCACTCAGAATGATCCCCTCGCGTTGCATTGCCTTTTATGGTCTTGTTTGGGTTCTTGTCTTGTATGTTTAAATGGTGCCATTTTGGCCAGGTCTTACTTGAAAAAGTAGGTAATTGATCTCAAGTGTCTACCTGCTGGTAAAACCAAAGGTTGAATAAATTAAGGTCTTGCATTCCTCCCGGGAGCTTCTGCTGATGCCCTGTTACCTCGCAGGCACGTGATGATTCACCACTATCACCCGCCATGAATCATGAATTGATGAATAGGACCACAATGAAACCCAATACGTTTTTGTTATTTTTTTAGCCCAAGGGTTTTACTGTACTTCCGTGCTGTTAAATTATTTTAACTAATAGGCTATTGGATCAATCAATCAATCAATCAATCAATCAATCAATCAACCAACCAACCATCATCAATTCCATTTTTATGTATCTTCTTTGGGACTGAAGTGCTGGACAGAGAGACATACAAACAGACAGATCGACATTGGAATCCGTACAGCTTTTATATAAATAAATAAAAAACAGCTAAATCAAAGGACAAATATGAATTATGTCCAAATACAATGCAGTCCGAATGCAGTCCGAAAAACACTTGCCACCTACATGAATGTGCATTATACAGTACATTGTTCTAAATGTTAACCGCCATAATTATAGACAGAGCATCGGAAAAGCTGCTCTTAAAAGAAGAAAGAAAAAGAAAGAAAGAAACCGTGTTATACTTAGTTGTGCCGTGCGGCACTAGGGTGCAACTAAGTATGAATCACCCTTTACTCTTCCAGTCCTGTGAAAATTGGGGTGAGCCAGTGTGAGTTTGAAGACCGACTCCAAAGACTATTTAAAGGGCATCTACATTAGACTGATTGAAGGCAGCAGACACGAGGACACTCCAAAACACAAAGGCAGTAATTAGTACACGGTGCTGCTCCCCATTTTACCCTAGAGGACCTATCTAAGAGACACACGCACACGCGCGCACACACACACACACACACACACACACACACACACACACACACACACACACACACACACACACACACACACACACACACACACACACACACACACACACACACACACACACACACACACACACACACACACACACACACACCCTCGCTCATCACAGTAATACGCACAAGATAATATATCTTCTGTACTGTAACCGTACATCTCAGAGTTTAACCACTTAAACCCCAGCATTCTTATTGCGGGGAAAGTTTTGCAGAAAAATAGAATCAGCTTTATTGTCACGTCACAACGATAGTACCTATACGATAGGCTAGACACTAGCAGAGAGCCCTGAGGGACTCTGCTCAACGGGTTCTAAGTGGTTAAAGGCTGTGTGTCTTCTCTCACGCCATGGCTCACTGCAGGTTGATATTATTGGCTGTCAGACCTACTGTATATCAATGACCGACTATATCAGTGTTGAAACATGTGGTCTTGCGGGTTCTGTTCCTCTAAAACAGTGGTTCTCGACCTTTTCAGGCCGCGACTCGCAAAATAATCATATTTTAACTGTGGACCCCAGTTCTGTTGTGAAAATAGCAGATCTACATGCTCGCAACGCGAGGCGTTGCGAGCATGTAGATCTGCTATTTTCACAATTTCTGCCTCTGATATTTTACACTTTTTTTTTTACATCAATCAACCAAACCAACCAACCATCATCAATTCAATTTTGATGTATCTTCTTTGGGACTGAAGTGCTGGAATGTTTCATTTGTATTTAAAAGTCCTTAAATTTTCACTTGAAATGTGCATATACCCTCTACACTTAAACTTTATGTTGGTTTACTTTTGAGTGAGGAAACAATGTTGCACATTAAGTTAATCATCTGGGGACCCCTCTGGGGGTCCCGACCCACAGGTTGAGAACCACTGCTCTAAAAGCGGCAGGACAAACGGCAGGTTTTCATGGAGTATATTAAAGTTTATTTTGGACATCGATTGGAGAGTCTATCGATTGTGGTTATGAATGTGAATGTGGGTGTAAATGTTAAGTGTGTTTGCTCTTTGATGGACTGGACCAACTGAGTGTTCTCTCTTCCTCCCAAAGGACAAACCCGCTTCGCTGGAATTGAAGCTCATTTCCGGGTTTTCCTTGAGCCCATGCTGTTTCTATTTATGGTCCAGCAGATGTTGCTATTTCACCTTCTTTATCTTTCTTTTTCTTTTTTTTTTACTAATTTTTATCCCACGATTTTGCAACCAATTTTTTCACCCAGTGCCAATTGCCTATGTAATCCTGGGCTCTGCTCTCCCTCTGCCGCGCCTGGGGAGACAACGGACTGACCTCATGCTTCCTTCAATGCATGAGTAGTCCAAGTTGTTTCTTTTCACCTGACAGTGGGGATTTCCCCGGGATGGACGTAGCGCGTGGAAGGAACACGTTATTCCAACCAGTTCCTTTCCCCTCCATCAAGCGCCCCGGCTGGCCAGGGGGAGGCATTATTGAGACCAGGCTTACTGCATGTTTTTGTGAGGGTATCAACCCTAGGAGACACGGGGAGAACATGCAAACTCCACACAGAAAGGCCCTATCGCCGACCCCACCTAGGGTGTGGGCCCTGATGACGCGGAGGGAGAAACACTATTTCACCTTCTACCGGTCGCAATTTTAAGAACTTTACTTGATTGTATTACCTTAGTAAACCTTTTCATAAATGCTTAATGTTTTCACTAGTCACTAGTTTAAAGTATTTTTTAAATCATCATGATTTTAGTAAATTATGGTCCCATTATTATTATTTTTTTAATTAATGATGAAGTAGTGTATGTTTCTAGGGTTTCTATTGGTTCTAGCGAGTGAAGACCGGCCTCGCTGCGGTTGCAGCCAATAGCATTTCGGACATGACATAGAAAGATGGCAGATTTGAAATCACTGAGAAACAGGCTTCAAATTGGTTCTGTAGAAACCAATGGCGCAACTTTGTCCCTTCTTTTTTACGGTCTATGCTTCTGACATTTTCACGTGAAAGGGACATTCATTTTAGACTACAACCTACCAAGACAAGTGATTTAATCATAATCACGTGGATGAATGAATACAATAACAGTTCTGCTGCCGTTGACAATCCTCACCATCATTGAAAGGGTTAAAATCATTTGTTTACAACGCACGTCGGGCGTGCACGCGAAGTGAACATCCTCCATAGTAAATCCATTGAGAGGCCCATGAAGAGACTTAATTTACTCAAAAAGAGACATTTTGATACAAAGGGTGGTCTGCATACTGTACACAATGCACTCGGCTGGGCGCAGCCATGTTTCTCTTCTGGACCCACACTGTCATGTGACTAGATGACGTAATCGTTGCCGTCAAGTGATAATCCAAAAAAACTAAAACAACCCCCTTCCGGCCCTTCAAAATAATAGCGGCGGCCTACAGAGAAAGCGGCGCGGCACCAAGGCACCAAGCATCCCTTCAGATTAAAAGGCAGTAGATGTGTTAATGAATAAATTCATGATTGAATGAATGAACAAATTGATTAGACAAATTAAGCAAATAATTCAAATGCTGTAAGAGGTTTAGAGTCTTTGTTAAAAGACTTAAGCATGATGGAAAACATTGTTATTGCTCATAGGCTTAGCCTTTAGTCTGCTCTATAGTGTGTGGGGTAGGGCTCTGAGTCTATGGTGGGGCGGGGTATGCTCTATGGTGGGACTTCACCATAGAACATCTTCATATCGCACTGAAAGAAAATGATTACATAACAATACAGATTAGCCAATCCAGTTGAGTCTACTCTACTCTTCTTTACAGTGGTAATACAAAATAAACTTACATACAGTACGAAAAGCAATACAGTACATAATACATACTGTATAAATGAATACATCTCCTATTTCAAACCTAATATAGAGAGGACATGGCGATGGTCAGACTATTTATTGTGGATTTCTCTGACATTATAAAGTATGTCTGCAGTATGCAAGGACTGCTGGAGGAGCTTGGTTGGCACTGGCAGGGTGTTATAGAGACAGCAGTGCTGTACCTCATTTGCATAGCGGTTCATTTTTAGTCTGGTTGGAGGGAGAAGGTCATGCAGTGGGAGGGGATGGTTCATCACAGACTGCAGCTTTGGCGTCGTTAGTGTATCCACAACAGAAGGATGTCGTCACTGTCGGGCGGAAACCTTGTATCTCCAAGTTTCCAATTTTTATGTTTTTTTCCCCCGCAAAGTAAAGCCCTGCTTCATCATACAAGGCCGTCGCACAAAAGTACTGAAAACAGCAGATTTACAAGCACACAACGCCTCGCGGTGCGAGGCGTTGTGTGCTTGTAAATCGGCTGTTTTCACTAGTTTAAATCATTTTTAAAATGATAAATACAAAACGAACGACAACGACGATATGTCCGTATCAAGCACTGATCTAATAAATGTAAAGGAAATCAGGAGTAGTATCGTCTATTGACTTGCAAATGCATGAACATCGATGCGTTTGAAATCTTCTAGAAGTTCGCCGCTCACTTCTAGAGTTTGCGCGCTCCGCTCGCTCACATTACGTGTCCGAACGTCGTGTCCAATCTTGCGTTGTTGTGAGGTGAAAGTGTCGGCTCCAATACAGGACCCCAAGTGTTCAATCAATCAATCAATCAATCAATCAATCAATCCATGAAAGCCGGCTGTGACACAATGACACTGAATGTCCCTGACAGAAAGGGGTGGAACCTGTCTGACCGGGTCAGTAGGTGGTGTGTGACTCAAACAGGGGACTTGAAATATCAAAGTCCTGGCTGGAAATGTCAGCATGGGGGGTGTACGGGTGTTGCTTCTAGTCAGTGGAGACATGTTGTTGTAGATCCACATAATTTGTTGAAGGTGGCAGAAAATCTATGGAGCTGCGCCTTGGTCGACCTCCTCAGAGCATTACATACGACCAGTCCAGCTGAATGCCGGGGAGGCCAACATACTAGCGAATTTAAGCAACGCTACGGCAACGGCAGATGACAACGGCAACCGGAAAGGATCATCGCTCGATAGATCAACCTGCCGCCATAGCAGCCGTCTGTACTACGCCAGAAGGTCCCTTTCCACGTTGCGCCTAAAACGTCTGCTCCATATAGATGCGTAGCCATGGGAACCAAAGCATTCAGTGAAAGAGGTGAGACCCCGTCGCCGACGGCTCTCTGGACCATTTCAGGTGAGCAGAAGTGGATGTATTTGTCACAAAGAAAAAACATGACAACTTTGATTCTTGTTGACACCAACTGACGGTACACACACGCACACGCACACACATGCACACGCACACACACACACACGCATGCACACGCACACGCGCACACACACACACACACACACACACACACACACACACACACACACACACACACACACACACACACACACACACACACACACACACAAACGCACACTCAAAAGGGCTACCCTACACCTTTCTGAGGAGTTAGTGGACGGAACCATCTACTAAATGCTTGATTGTCCTCCAGCCCACAGGGAAGAGAAGGAGTTGTATGGTCAATGTGCACATTGGCAGGCACAGTATGTGGAACCCACAACCATGATAAGGTGGACACAACAGCTTTTCATCTATTATGCAGAAAAGTTGGCTGGCAAATCCCGCTGTCAACACAGAAGCTCATTCACTGGGCTTAGAGAGACATTTCACAAGCCTATGCTGCCGGGAATCTCTCCCCCACCCTCAACCCCCCCTCCCAGGGACGTGCTGGCCATTGGGAAAAGCGGGGCAACTCCCGAATGGCCGGTTCATTCCCGGCTGGTCCAGGCCGGCCATTAGGAAAAAAATAAAAATAAAATGTCGGCCTTCGTTCCATTTTGGGGGCTGGGCGGCCAACAAAGTAAATCATCACTGTCGGGCAGAAACCTTGTATCTCCAAGTTTCAAATGTATACATTTTTTCGCAAAGCAAAGCCCTGCTTCATCATACAAGGCCGTTGCACAAAAGTAGTGAAAACAGCAGATCTACAAGCACACAACGCCTCGCGGTGCGAGGCGTTGTGTGCTTGTAGATCGGCTGTTTTCACTAGTTTAAATCATTTTTAAAATGATAAATACAAAACAAACGGTTTTGGACATACAAGGTTTCCACCCGACAACGACGAAATATAACTCATGGCTCACTGGCTTGTCACTTGTCTGAAACTGCAAATCTTTGAGTAGCAGCAGCGCTATAGAGAGAGATAGAGAGAGATCTCTCTCTATAGCGCGCAATGAGGGCCTCTCCAACTCTTTTTCCCGGGTTGAATCAGGGGCCCAGCACGTCCCTGCCCCCTCCCCACCCGTAGCTGCCCGTGCACACTCCACAATGAGTGAGTCAGGGGGGCTGCTGAGCACTTTTTCCAGTGGAACAGGTGTGGAGGAGATTTGTGCAGCGGTGTTTTGGATCGACATTGTGCCCCTACATGAGGTTCGTTCTGCTGAAAGTGTCTGGGTCTTTTTTCCGGGTCTGAGACCAGTCGGGCTACTCCCCTTCAAGTGAGCAGCGAGGGCCAGAAGGTGGCGGTGTTACAGCACTATGTGCTTTAAGTGTCAGCAGGCACGTGCACACATAGCCCTTTTATCCGTCTGTAAAAAGTGCCCTCTCCAGATCATGAATGCAGTTTTTACTATGGTGAAAGAAATGCAAACGCCCCCTTTCCATGCCATACCTGAAGGCAGTATTCAAGAGAATTGCCTTGTCCAAACTCTCCTGAACTTGAATGCAGCATCTTATGTTGAAATAATTGCCCTCTCTGTGTAGAAATTCATGCTGTACGCCACATCTCCACTGTTCACTTGATTATGCTTTGTTCAGTGTGGTATCAAGCACCAAAACTAGCCGACCTCCAAGCTCACAACGCGTTGTGAGCATGGAGGTTGGCCATTTTCAATATTTCCACCAAAAGCCCCTTTTAGAGATTTCAGCCCCTGCCTCTCTAACATTCTCTGCACGTCCCTGAGTGTCAGTTTCATACCACACCTGCTGTTTAGTAGCAGGAACAGGCAGGATAGCTGTTCTGCCCGAATGGCCTATACGTATGATGACGGTTGAGTTGTATGTACAGTATAGGTGTAAGAAGCAGCCCTCCCGTCTCCTGCCAAGGCGGATGGACCGACAAAGTTCACTGCAGTTCACTCTGGGAGTGACTTCACAGTTTTGGCATTGGGTCAGGGTCACGGAAAGGGGGGGGGGGGGGGGGGGGGGCAGGTAAGGAAGAATTCACTGGAGCAGTGCAGACGGTTTAACGTCTTTTTTTATGTGGTGCAAAGTACAAAGGAGACTAACGTTTTGATGTACAGTAGATCTTCATCAGAGTCATGACTTTGATGACGATGTACCGAACATCAAACCTGCTCTTTTGCGCCGATTAATAAAAACAAGCCATTAAACTGTCCGGACAGCTCCAGTGAATTGTCCCTGATCTGTTGCTGCAGTGTCCCACTCCTGTGACACACCGGACCTGCCTAACTTACCCAGCTGATGATTGGTGGACACGGACAGGGCATTTATTGGGCTTCAATCCCTAAACCCATAGAGCCATGTGCAAAATAGAACAAAAGTTGCGTGTCTTGTACAATTTACAATTTAGGCATTTAATCCACAACAAGGTAATACATCAACACATGAACATCAATACATCAAATGCATAGAAATAGTAATCTAAGAAAAACTTAGGTAGACCAAGCACCTATATTCAAAAACTATAAACTATAAAACTATAAAAGATCAAGAAACATGACATGCACTGTATGGTCATTGAGGGTAGGAAAGTGCTACGGTAAAGTGCTATAGGCTAAGGTGGAGTCTGAATAGGTGAGTCTTCAGGCCACGGTGGAAGCTAGTCTGCAGTTCTAATTGCAACGGGAGTGTTTATTCCACAGTTCGGGGGCTAGGAGGGCAAAGAGTCTGGCGTTTTTATAACTTCCCTGGTCACTGACGTCTGACACTAGCACTCACCCTGATGGCTAATGCATGCATGCATATTTCTTTTATAGCTCAATATGTGTGGCTAAACCTAATGAATCCAGTATGAGGTCTCCTCCTGTGATCATAGAACTAGATAGATGCAATTCTGGGAAATTGCAAGTGTGGTTGCCGTGACGAGTCACACTTGCAAGTGAATTCCGTCCTTGTCCCTTTTATGCCCATATAATATGGAGATCCATGGTGTCATCAATATTAATGACACTATAACCATATATGGACGTATCGTCTCATGTGGTCTATGACGTCAGACATCAATGATGTCAGTCATCTTCTCCATAATTGGGAAAAGTTAAATTTTTGCATTTTCCCATTCAAGTCAATGGAGAAAATTAATTCATGAATAAACTAAAATAAGTTAAACTATATAACGTATCTCTTAGCAAAATGCAAGCAGACGAGTCCAGCTGAAGCCAATTTGACACATATGGCCTGTATGGCCCAAGTGCGTGCCACCAAAACTGTGGGAGGAGTCGCACAGCAAAATAAAGTTTAACCGGAAAGAAAGTAAGTCGGACAAGTACTAATAGTCTGGTTGCACTGTTAGCTGCTGTATACATACTATTGATTGATTGATTGAAGACTTTATTAGAAGTTTGCATAGGAAAAGGTACAGTTTCATGACGGTACAGTTCACTGGTACAAGGTCTACTAAAAGGAGATCCATGAAAAGACTAAGCTTATTTCCACAGGAAACCATTTAAGTATCTCATATAACATTGAATGACAGACGAATAGAACACAGTACTATGCAGTAGATATGTAAAGAAAAGAAAAATGAGAGAACAAAAAAAAGAGTCTAACAGTAAGTAAGTATATACAAAGAAGGGCAGGGGAGGGTAGGGTTGGGCTAGATTAGTTTTTTTACCAGTTGCGAACGGCTGCTGCCTGTAAGTGGTTTTTTCAGGGCAATTTTAAAGGATGCTAGTGATCCACTCCCCTTTATGGCCTTCGGTAAGGCTTTCCACATTTTGGTGGTATAGCAGAAAAAAGAGTTTGACCCTTTGTTGGTTTTGACTCTGGGTTGAAAGACATACAGTACATAATTGTACAGTACTTACCTATAGCGTCTCCCTGTTCATGCACCATGCTCGCCAGGTCCTTCATAATTTGGCTGATGTCCAGCATGTCTCTCTACAAAGGACAAAAAAAAAGAGAGTTGTTTTTAATTACCCAACATTGCTGATCATACATTACTGACCGGGTGACCACTAAACTTCACTACACAGCTCCGTTCATGAAGAAATGCACACCCTGAACGCACAGCCGAATCCCAGCAAAATTACATAGATTAATAATGCAGCAAACGGCCGAGGCAGTTTGCTCTGGCTATAAAACTGCCTAAAACAAGTTCTGAGTTTTCGTTCAATTATTTCTCTGTCAGGGCAACCGAGAGAACTGTTGGAGGCCACGGTTGACCGGAGCTAATTCTCCACACTCTCCAAGCTTTAAATCTGTTCTCTGTGTATCAGCTCAGAGCAATATGGAGGCTTATAAAACCTGTGTCTATCTCCCTCTCACAGGTCCCCCCTTCTCCTCCATTATTGCGCCGTGCAATCACAGCTGCGTTTGTATAGCCTAACGCAGTGGGCCATCCATCACAGGTGTCTGCCATTGCTGTGGAAACTGGCAGCCATTCGGGGTTCTTGGCAAACACCATCTGGACGGAGCCAAAATGGCCCCTGGCAAACGTCACAAATGCTAAAGACTTTTTTTTTTTTTTTTGCATTCGTCTTTGGGCAACCCTGTCCGTCACTCGGGAACGGGAATAACAACACATTTATTTTTTCCTTGGCAAAGCGCTTTGGCAATCGTAACTCATTTCATTATAACGACGTGAATGGTGTGTAACATAACAAATGTACGAAGCGCGAGTGGAAGTGAAGAGAGAGAGGGAGAGAGAGAGATAGAGAGATGTAAAGAGTCAGAGAGAGGACAGGGTCAGAGCGGTCAACACATACAGACTGATGGGATGGTCTTAGCTGGGACCCCTGCCTTAGGGAAGAGTGCGTGGGCAGGCTTAGGGCCAGAAGTGTCCCCGTCTTCCATATTTCATTGAGTTTATATTCTGCTCATGGCCGCTCCACTGGCCCTGCTGCCACGGGACCGGAGACCGCAGGCTCTGGGCATTTTACTCTAAATTACCAGCAGTTAATTTTCATATTGCCGAGTCCAGTGTCATCTGCAATCCTCTGAGATTCTCTGAGATTCTCTGTGTGTGTGTGTGTGTGTGTGTGTGTGTGTGTGTGTGTGTGTGTGTGTGTGTGTGTGTGTGTGTGTGTGTGTGCGTGCACGCGTGTGCGTGCGTGCACGCGTGTGTGATCTCATCAAGGCAAGTATATCATCGCCTTGCATCTCCGATATTTCAGCTTTTTGTTTGTTTTTTTTCTCATAAATGAATGTCCTAATGTATACTTTGTCGTCTGACTGTATGAAAGTAGCTACGTAGAAACGTAGAGAAGAAGCGAAAATAGATTGTTATCTGAAGTTGTTTTTTTTTTTCTTTTTTTTTTTTATTAAATAAATTATTCATCTATAATGACATACCCGAAATTGGGACAGCAGAGTGAGAGTCTGTTGTTGGTGGGTTTTATAAATATTTAACCAATGCAACGTATTAACAAGAGCTTGTAGGCGCACAGGTTCTTTGTTTTTCTTCTTTTTCTTCATTTCCTGTACACTAATGTTTTTGACATGCAAGGTTTATTCACAGTGCTTGCAGCCCCAAGGATTTCCTATATATTTGATTTCCCTGCGAACCCAAGCGTTCATTCAGTCTGACGAAATGCCCTTGAGCAACACACTACTAGGTTGCTCCAGCCAGAAATCAGGTGATATTCTAGGCCAGATCTGACTAGTCATTGTTTGACTTGATCTGGCCCCAATCGAGATGTCACTGATTGGTCCAGGTCCTGACCGTGCTTGCTGGGATGTAAGGGTAATGTCACACTGCATTTTTATTCTACCTACAGTATCTGCCAACGCATTTCAATGGGAATAAAGCGGTTTGCTGCCATTTGCTTAAACGCTCCAATCCCATAGTAGTATAAAATGTGAGTACTTTTCCCACCACTGTGTACCAGAGGATTTTCTTTTTCAATGCATAGCCAGTCAGTCAGTCAGCCAACATTGTCGTCAATGCTTCACCTCGCCTCTCCCCAGTCCTCTGACAACCTGTCAATCCCACTGGAGCGGTTATTGTGTGTCTCGTTGATGAAAATAATCCACTTGAACAAACAGTGGGCATGGCTAAAGGGGCCCAGCGTTTGTGCGTAAAACTAAAATGTCAGTCGGGAGATTCCGTACATCTGTTCCATCTGACACCGAGAGGCCACAGCGGAGACGGCGAAAACACAATTAAACTGTGGCCAAGATAGAAAAAATAAAATGAAGGGGGGAAAAAATCTACAAAGACAAGCCTGCCAGCGGCATCTTGATTGACAGCTCTGTCGGCAAGCGGGCATGCCTCACGTTCTTGCAGTTGTACGCCTAGCTGACTGATAGTGGGCAGATATGAATGGTAAGATTACAGGTCCATCCAAAGACTTGGGGAAAACGGCTGATTGCCTGATAAGAAAAGACGAGCGGAAAGGGTGTGTGCGTGTGTGTGAGTGTGTGTACTTGTGTTACTATACTTGTGAGGACCAAATGTCCCCACAACTATAGTAGAATTTGATAAATAGAGCTTGCCTTGTGAGGACAATGTGCCTGGTCCTCACAAGAGAAATGGTTGTTTTATGGTTAAAAAGAGAATATATTTAGTGTTAGGATTACATTTTCAGTTTGGGGTTACGGCGCTTAGAGTTCATATTTAGCGGTTGAGGTTAGAGTTGTAATTGTGCTGTCACACAGCGAAAAGTTGCAGATATACAAGCTCTATTGGACTGTGTTCAGCCATTTTCAAGGCTGTGCTAAAATGTTGATGTCCTCATAAGTATGATTATATACAAACGTGTGTGTGTGTGTGTGTGTGAGAGAGAGAGAGAGAGGAGAGAGAGAGAGAGAGAGAGAGAGAGAGAGAGAGAGAGAGAGAGAGAGAGAGAGAGAGAGAGAGAGGAGAGAGAGAGAGAGAGAGAGAGAGAGAGAGGAGAGGAGAGAGGAGAGAGAGAGGAGGAGAGAGAGAGAGACTCCTCCCCTGTGGACGCGGCTGTCGCATTTCATCGTATTGCCGGTATCACACCAGAGATTGTTCACTTCTCCGTAATCTTGCAGAAATAAGTAGCAGGTTTCCAGCGGGGCGCCGCTTATTCCCCCCGCATGATGAAACTCTCATTTTCAGCTCGAGTCTCAGAAATCACAGTTTACCTCTTTAAGAAAATAGAAGAGTGGCAGCATAAGAGGTAAACAGTTTCTTGATATTCTCAAACAAGCGCCTCTTGAAGATGAATGGTATCACATAAGGTAGCAGAGATAACAAATAAAGGAAATATAAAACAGGCACAGTAAAAGTAAACTGTTTGGATATTCTTCAAATGAGTCCACACGTTTGCGCTGTTATCGTACAAAATAGACGAGCACAATGGAATGAACAGAAGTGGATTGTTTCAGTACGTGAGATAGTACCACATAGTGCTGCAGTGCATAATTCCACGCATATCAGCTCCACATAGTATCGGCAGACAAATTATTGCGGTAATTCAGAGGGGCCGGCAAGAGCCAAGTCAGTAAACCTAATGCAGAACGGTGGAAAGTGACTAATGCACTGTACTTACAGACAGTAAGAACAAATGTTATACTTCAACTCCACTACATTTCAGAGGCAAAATGTTTGCTTTTTACTAAATTATTAACGTAAATAATCTTCACCTTTTTTTTTTACAAAAACAGCAGATCTACAAGCTTGATGTGTATAGGTATAAAATAGGGCTTAATTAATAATAATTATTATTATAGTCCAATAACCTACAGTATATGACACTGAAATGGCCATTCTGCATAATTACTTTTGCTACTTCAAGTATAGTCTTATATGTTAACACTTTTGTACTTTCTTACTTAGATAATGATTATTTATTTTTTTACTTTTAGCAGAGTATTTCTACCCAGTGGTAATGCAACGTTTACTACCAATACTTTTGTACTTTTACTCAAAGTACATTTTGAATTCCCAAACTCTTACTTGTAAAAGAGTATTTCTATATTGCAGGATTGCTTCTTTTGCTTAATTGAACAAAATGAGAGTACAACCATGTATCGTAATGTGTATCGTATCGTTGTTAAAATGTATTGTTACACCCCTAGTGATCACCCCTCGCGCCTGGAACCAAATGTTCATTTGGTTCCATTTGTACACAGTCGCGCCTGCAGAGGGAACTGTGGCACAAGGAAGTGGCGTATGTGTCTGCCTCCTACAGGTGAATGTTGACTGCATGGCTCCAGTAAATGGAAGTGCATTAGGTATGCAGATCAGACACCAGTACAGAGGAGGGAAGGAGGAGGAGGAGGAGGAGGGGCCGGGCCACATGGCTCACAGAGATTTAGTGCCCACACTGTCACCCTCCAACAGGTGAGTCTGCCGCGTGCCGCCCCCACAGCGGGAGACCTCCACACACACCTGACAACACCGCTGAGAGTGAGTGTGAGTGTGTGTGTGTGTGTGTGGGGGGGGGGGGGGGGGAGGGGGCAGTTTGAAGGAGAGAAGAGCTGAGAAAAGTCTAAGGCTCCATGTCATGTCCTTATCCTGCTCTGTCCTCACTCATACTGTAAGTGGAAGAAGTCGGCAACGGTGTAAAGAAGCATCAACTGATGGTAAGAAAGTACACATTTATCCAAAGGGATAAATGTGACACAGACGTTATCAAATGTAACTCAATATCATAAACAACGCAGAGTCACATAAATGACAAAATCGCCCGGCTGATTTGTTTATTTTTGGAACACAATTCTTATATGACGCAATGGAAAATCCAATGCAAAAATTAACGCAGTGACCCAGGGGTAGTAACACGGGATGCATGCATCCCATAGACTGTAAAAAGAAATGGACAGCGCCACACCATAGATTTCAACAGACCGTAATTGAAGCCTGTTTTTCAGCGAGTGCAAATCCACCATCTTTCCACATCCGGTTCAGAAAAAAAAATTAAAAAAAATGAATTGAATCAAATTAATACCAGCTCTTATGCCTTAACTCAAAGGCCTGTCCATACTGTCTCTGACCACCGAACATTTCGTCGGAGAGTTCAGACTTTCCGACGTGCAGCTTTCCGAACTCTAATTCAGGCTAATGCTTTTCAGAAGATGCGAGTGACGTCATTTTGTAGTTGAATCGGACCTTTCCGACAAAAAGTTTGGTGGTCGGAGACAGTATGGACAGGCCTTTAAGTTAAGGCATATGAGCTGATACTTAAGACATTTAAAATAGAGCCCAAAGGTTTACTAAGATAATAAAATCAAGTGTAAAGTTCGCCAAATCCTCATAGACTTTTAACATTGAGCTAAAAGTTTCTTGACACCAGTAGAAGGTGAAATAGCGACATCTGCTGGGCCATTAATAGGAACAGCAGTTTCAAGGAGAACTTGGAAGAGGCTTTATTTCCAGCGACGGAAACTTGCCCCTTGATGCATCCCAAGAGACTCAAAAACAGCTTGAGTAGAAATGCTGTACAAAATGCTTACTACGCCACCAGGCCAACGTGCTGTGAATGTGTAGCAGAGTAGAGCCTCAGCCTGAAGACCAACAGCCTAATATCTCCCCTGGCCCAGGGGGATTCCCTGTAGGGCAGTGGATAACATGTTTGGCTTCAGTGTCCCCTTGGCTGCACGGCCACATTAGCCGGCCTCCACCGGGACAATTCTTATCTGACACCATGCAGTCCCCTCTCCTCAGGCTACATTAGTCATCATCTGCTGTCAACGCCTGTCATTTCAATTCCCTTCTGTTTGCATTGCAGGGCTGGGACAGTCCCTAGCCTGTTAACCATGTAAGCCCCATGCACTTCATCCATATCATGCTGTCAATAGATGTATCGTTAATCTTAATTTGTATCAGTATTTTCAAGAACTTGCTGTTTTTATTGTCTGTATGAATGAATGAATGATTGAATTATTTTATATAAGTGTCAGGTCATTTAGTGGACCATCCTTCACAGCGGATTATATGACACATTTTCAGACAAAGTTACAATATTCATAAGTAATTTATTTTTTTATATAGATACCGACAGAACAAAACTTTTGTCCTCAGGTCCCAGTTTGCCAGTTTAAATGTGTTGCTTTTTTTTTTTTTTTATCATTCAAATAAACAGTTATGGACAGGTACACATTAAAGTGTATTTACCCCTCAGGCCGGGAACAGATTTTTGGGTATTACAGTACAGTATAGACGGGTTTCCTGTTTACAAACATTGAGACTAAATGCACAGGTGACTGTATCATGTAATCAATTCCACCAATCCCCAAACCTGTTGTTTTGGGGAGCGCTGGTTTCATTGGCTAATTTTGGTACCGACCTGCGCGCGCATCTAGTTCTTATCAGTGTTACGTGGACCAGGAACGCAGTAATGTAGTACAGTCATTTTTGAAAAAAATATATGGCGTTTTTCTGAAAATTTTCTATGAAAGCCAAAGGTGTAAGCTATCAAATTGTTTGAATTTTGTTTCTAGCTGCTACAGGCTGAGTAATACATTTTCCAGAAAAACAGGGTAATTTTCTAATAGGCCTAAATGGGTTTAATAAAGTTGTGAGTCATTGATACCCAGCAAATGAGCATAGTTAATATTATTAAACAACTATTCTCTGACTCTCATATGACACTCTGTAATGAAAGACCCTCATGGAGAGAAATTCATTCTATGTGCACAATTACCAGTCAAATGAAATAATTCAGATAGTATCGTTATTGGGTTGCTATACTACATGCAAAGGTCCTCTGTGTCCTTCAGTTACATTGGAATTGCAATGCCAGTGTGCCAGTTATCCCTCGAGTTTGGATCTTCAGTGTGCCGGTGTGCCGCCCTCTATTAAACAATCTCTCACGTCACACACCTCAGGCAACATTTATTTGCAAGCAGCCGACATCTTGCCTCGTAAAAAGTGAGCGAGGCTAGGTGACTCTGGTAACACCTTTGAAAGCTAAGGACATCAGAACGCATGACTCGTCGTTAAACTGCAACTCAGGACAATGTTGGACATTTATGGCTCTTTTTGACTATGAAGGGTAACCCAGAGCCTTCCCTATAGCGTGAAAACTTTCCAGAACTCGAATCAAGTTCTGTGACTGTTTTTATGGCGTGGCTAGTTGTCTATGATAGTGTGTGTGTGCGTGTAGGTGTGCCTGTGTGTGTGTGTGCGTGCGTGCGTGCGTGCGTGCGTGCGTGCGTGCGTGCGTGCGTGCGTGCGTGCGTGTGTGTGTGTGTGCGTGCGTGTGTGTTGTCTTGAGATAACTTGATTTGACACTTTAATACAATTGATTTGAATTGAATGGAATTGAATTGAATGTTGATTTACAGGCAGTAAATCAAAAAACAATGTGTCAGGTTGCAACACATTTTGGTTACTACTAGTTTAAAGTCAAAATATGAGTCGCATGGCCATTCTTTTCAATCTATGCCTGTTATGCAAATTCCCCTTGAACAATGCACTCAGCTATGTGGGATTGGTTACCTGCAAGACTTTAGTTGAGTAGCTCCATCGTTAACTTCAAGTTCTCCATCAAGAGCTGACCGAATAGCACCTGGACCTAAATCTCAATTATTAGTTGTAGGGGGGATTAACAAAATTGTACAACCTGACAAACAAAAATAAATGTTGCTCTTCCCTCTCAAGCTCTCTCAATCTCACCTAACCTCTTTCTCACCCATGCTATCTCTCACACTGTCTGTCCTGTCCCGTCCCTCCATAATAAATGTGTTTAATGCTGATATGAAATTCTCTCCCACCCGGGCCCATGGGCGTCGGGCAACAGGACACGGTGTCACCACCGCGGCAGAACAACTGTTAAGCAGATTTATATGCAGGCTTACTGGTGAGAAGGGGAAGGGGGGGGACAATGACATTTTTCCCCCCCCGCACCACCACCGCTGGCAAGAGGCTCGAACATGAGATGTCTCTTTTTTGCCCTTGCTGAATAAACGGTTTATAATGTAAAATCAAATGTTTCCTCTCAGGCTAGCAGAGCCCAAGGACCTGGCAGAGAGTCTTTATCAGGGGTGTCACAAGGGGTGGGGGGGAAGTGGGACTGAGTTACTAGGGCCTGGAATCATTTTATACTTTAGCTATTGAAAAATAGCAGATATACAAGCTATACAAGATCTACAAGTTCGCAGCGCGGCTTGTAGATCTGCCATTTTTGAAAAGTCATGAAAATGTGTGCAAATTTTTGAATATATGCCTTTTTTACGCGAACATTTGTAAGTTGTGGCCAAATAAATATAATTTTGGGGGTCCTTCACGTGAAAAATTTTGTGCACCACAAACATAGGTTTTTCAAAAAACCTTTAACACTAATAGTGCCTCTTAATCTGAAGGTTGCTTGGTGCCTCGGTGCCACGCCGTTTCCTCCATAGGCCGCCGCTATTATTTTGAAGGGCTGGAAGGGGGTTGTTTTTGTTTTTTTGGATTATCACCTGACGGCAACGATTACGTCATCTAGTCACATGACAGTGTGAGCCCAGAAGAGAACATGGCTGCGCCCAGCGTTTGTGTACAGTATGGAAGAGTGGAGACCATCCTTTGTATAAGAATGTCCCTTTTGGAGAAAATGAGGTCTCTTTATGGGCCTCTCAATGGATTTACTATGGAGGACGTTAACTTCGCGTGCACGCCCGACGTGCGTTGTAAACAAATCGCGGACATTACCGATGCGGGCGGGACCGGAGCGACGTACAGTAAGTAATAATATCTTTACTGTATATACAGTAAGATTGACAGTCCTCACCGTCAACGGCGCCATGGTATTAACCCTTTCAATGACGGTGAGCGCCGTCAACAGCAGCAGAACAGTTAAGGATTTGAAATAGTTTTGAAAAATGCAACTATTTTCATGATTTTACAAAAATAGCAGATCTACAAGCTCGCAGCACGGACTCGGTGCCGCGCCGTGAGCATGTATATCTGCTATTTTTTCAATAGTTAAAGTACCCGGGGCCCAGAATTCGGTGCGACACCCCTGGTCCTTACACCGAGAGCACAGCTCGAAGGGCAGCGCAGGAGATATAGCTTCTGACAGCATTAAGAACTTTGTGGGTTGAGGTTGCAGGAGTTCAACTCTCTGCCATACCCTCAAAATGTGTAATGGAGTTTGCTATGTGCCTTCCTTCTATTAATTTACGCCAACCTCTCTCCACTCTGGCATAATTTATCCTGATTTGTACTGACAGCAAAAAAAAATTACTATTTTTTATAATAGGACTACGAGCCTGCAAACGTCTCTTATCAACTCTTGAGTGTATCAAGTTTGCTCTTGAATACAGATGCTCGCAGTCTGGCGGACCGCCGGGTGTGTGCTCATTACTTTGACAAACGCGGCGAACAATAATCGATCAGAACATCATGGCTTTTCGCTCCGGCTTGTGCTGTTGTAGAATGGGAAAAACAAACAAAGGAAAAATCAATGTGGCATTTGATCGGCAAGGCTAATAACATGCTGCGATAATAAATTGTAAAGTCTTTTTTACTAATGAGGTGCTTTCAAGTATAAAAGGTCCTGCGTTTTCCTTGAAACGGGAGGAAACAGTCCTCGCTACACGCGTGCCATAGCAACGCCGTCCAAAACGCCAACATGTGACTTGAAAAAGGGGCAACACATTCAACAAGTGACTTTTGGGGAATATATGATTTACGATTCTGTCCCAATCGAGTCATAACTCGGACAGCACTGAGTCGCCCTTACGCGGACTTCGCACCGTTCGCACGGGGAGGGGAGGGAACTATGAAATCCATCCATGGCTGTATGACCAACGACACACTGCAGAGAGGCCATCAACTCCTGGAGATGGAAGTCCCGAAAAGTGTATTGGTGGTGAGACTAGGGCTGTCACAATTATTACATAATCGTCTAATCGCAATTATTTGAGGTAATCGCGATTATTTTGCATAATCGTCATAATCGTTTCCATGTTGAGAAATGTTAATATAGTTTCAAACACTTTTAAAAAGTAGTGGAAATAGCCGATCTACAAGCTCACAACGCGTCGCTATTTCCACTATCAATGTTATTTTTTAAGTATAAAGTTGTAAAATATGCCTCTCATTTCTTTGTATATTTAGGTTATGTGTCATATCTACCATGTGCAACTTCAAAGCCTATAAGCCAAACAAAAATGTAATTGTCAACGAACACAAAACACAATTAACTCATACAGTGCCATCCGGCCACAAGGGGTGCTAGAGTGCCAGAAATTTCTCCATAGACCTTCTTTATAGCTTTCGTCGACCCTCTCCCAACTGGCTTGTGTTTTCACTCCAGTCAATGCTATGGGTGACTAGAGGAGGAAGCTAGCTGACACGTAGCCAAAATGCTAACCCATTTAGAAGCCCGATCTAAAGCTATTTCAGCCGCAAAAAACTTTCTCTTTGGGTCTGGGGACACAATCCGGAGAAAATCCTGTCTAAAGACGTGATTTATTATTGGAGTGGGCGGCGCGATGCGGCCGTTAGCGCGAATACGGCCCATGGATGGCCGAGTCTAAGTCCCGGGCATGGATGGACGTCTAGACCGGGGCTTCGTTGAGGCCTCCGATTAAATAATTCATTTTATTAAATATCCCGGACATGTTCGGGATAGGCACCCTGGAATACGTCCCGGTACCGGTACCAAGGTGAAAGGCAATACGGGGAGGCCTGGAAGGTAATAAATGAGATGACAGGGCGGAAGAGGGCCAAGGAGGGCCAGGTGGAGGGACACAGTCCAGAGGAGAGGGTGGCAACATGGTTCGACCACTTCCAGAGGCTCCTGGGAACATCAGTGGAAGAGGGTGAGGAGGAAAATATACCGACAGTCCTCCAGGGCCTGAACATCGACGATGGACCCTTCACAATCAGCGAGCTCGCCTGGGCAAAATCCACCCTAAGAGAGGGAAAGAGTGCTGGGCCGGATGGCATACCCCCAGAGGTCTTGAAGAACTGCGACCTAGACAACCTCATCCTAGACTTTTGCAACAATGCTCTACAGCACAACAAGCAACCTGAAATATGGTCTCTGTCTAATATCATCCCGGTGCCTAAAGCTGGAGACCTCTCAAAGCCAGACAACTACAGAGGCATCAGCCTCACATGTATCACTGCTAAGGTCTTCAACCGAATGATACTGAACAGGATACGGCATGCCATCGACCCTCACCTGAGAGAGAACCAAAATGGTTTTCGAGAGGAGAGAACAACCGTAGCACAGATCCTGGCATTAAGGAGATTAATAGAGGAGGTGAAAAAGAACAACCTAGCAGCTGTACTGTGCTTCATTGACTTCAAAAAGGCTTTTGATTCTATCCACAGAAGCAAGATGGTGAAGATCCTTGAGGCCTACAATGTCCCTCCCAACATTCTCCGGGCTATCGAGACCATGTACGCAAAAACAAGGGCCAAAGTGGTGACCCCAGATGGCAGCAGTGAGGTGTTTGACATCCGAGCTGGGGTAATGCAAGGAGACACCCTAGCCCCCTACCTCTTCATCATAGTTCTAGATTATGCGCTCAGGAAAGCCATAGGGGGACGGGAACAAGAGCTTGGCTTCACGCTAACACCAAGGGGGTCAAGACGGCATCCCGCAGTAGTTCTGACAGACCTGGACTATGCGGACGACATCAGCCTGCTCTCCGACAGCATGGAACAAGCACAAGAACTCCTGAACAGGGTGGAGATAGAGTGTGCCAAAGTTGGTCTCAGGCTAAACGCTAAGAAAACTGAGGTTATCACCTATAACCTACCTGATCACTCACCTCTGACAACAACAGAAGGAGCTGTGTTGAAGGAAGTCAAGGACTTCAAGTACCTGGGCGCATGGGTCGACTCAACTGAGAAAGACCTTAAAGTAAGGAAGGCACTCGCTTGGAGGGCCCTGAACGGCATGAACAGTGTATGGAACTCTAACCTCCCCCGCCAAATCAAACTTAGCTTCTTCTTTGCAACGGTGGAGTCTGTTCTCCTCTATGGCAGTGAATGCTGGACCCTGAAGCCAACCCTGCAGAAGTCTCTAGACGGGTGCTACACTAGAATGTTGCGTGCAGTACTCAACATCAACAGGAGTGCACATGTTACAAACGAGAGCCTGTATGAGGGAATACCAAAGGTAAGCGAGAAAATTGCCACCAGAAGAATGAGACTAGCAGGACACTGCCAAAGACACCAGGAGCTTCCAGCCAGCAAATTGGTACTGTGGGAGCCAACACACGGGCACCGGCCGCGAGGACGTCCCACAAAAACATACGTGGACATACTCAAGGAAGACGTAGGGACACAGAACACCAATGAGCTGGCCAGATGTATGGAGAACCGAGATGACTGGAAACAACGATGGAGGGCTCGTCTGAGGACGACCTAGATAGACCGGTACCAAGGTTTTTTTTGGGGGGCTCTAAACTTTATTTTAAAACATTTTCAATGGAATAAATCGTCGGAGCATCTAGCGTCTCTCGTTGGTGAGCGCTGGGCGAGCCGGGACCACCCACGTTGCTCCAAGCAGCTCGGGGTAAGTAAAATAGCAAATAAAAAATTGTTTTTGATCCCGAATATCCCGAACATGTTCGGGATAGGCACTTATAGGGTTAAATCGTTAATCGCAATTATTTGAGGGACAATTAATCGTCATGTAAAATGTCATATTGTGACAGCCCTAGGTGAGACAGTGTTGGCCATAGGAGTGGGTCGGCTGATGCAGACAAACAAACCTGTCAGCACTGAAGGCTGTAACGCTGAATTCACACCACCTGACCAACCGGTATTTCACTTCCTGGCATTGTCTATCTGTGGCCAAGAGGGCGATAGCAAGAGGGTGGAAAAGACCTGTACTTCCCGTTTCTGTGTGACGTAGGTAGATACCTTTTTAGGAGGCGGAAGCATGTTTGGAGTCTATTCATTTACAATGGGAGAGCTAACGTGAACACAGAGCAAAATAATAGTTCAGAAGCTATAGTCACTGAACTAAATATTGGACCAGATCATCACAAACAACATAATATTAACAAAATTGTCATACTAAAGTGGCTTTTTTCAGCGACACAACAACTGAGAAAATCAACTTTATTATTGCTCTTTAGCTGTCCCAGCAACACACTCTCGCGGGATCTATAGCACCAGTAAACAGGACGTGCGCGAGATTTGCCATCAGAGCCGGCGCCGGCGCCCACTTAGGAGTCTATTTATAGGATTTGTGTACCATGTCGCACTCTAGTGGATCCAATGAGGATGAGCTATCTTCATTAATTAAATATCTTTGTCTGTGGCGAGGAGTGACCTCGCTGTGTCAGAAGGCGGAGCCAGCAAAAAAGCAGCGCAGAAAAGTTGAGGAAAGTTAAACTTTTTCGCAGGGGTTTATGGCGAGACAAAGTGGCAACCAATCTGAAACTCACACAAATGCTGACGTGGGTGTTTCAGACGTTTTGAACGCTATTTACAAGCGCACCCCCTGGACCAGACGCTAGAATGTCACAGGGATTTACCCCCAAGGCCCGAGTGCCAAGCAGGGATTGGGTACGATTTTCGTACGACTCGGTCAGGGATTGAACTCAGACGTCTCAATCTCAAGGCAGAACACTCTAACCACAAGACCACTGAGCTGGTGTAAACCACCTACTTGTATATCATGCACGTTGAAATCCTTTGTGTTAATTTAACTCTGCGAGTGTGCAAATGTAACCAAACGGAACCGTGAGCGTCCATTTTGGTTATACATTTGTACTCTCCGGATAAGTTACCAGTAAGGATTTTACAGCGTAGACAGTACCGTCCCAAGGATGCATTTGGTAGGACAGACACGGCGCGTTGCCAGGTGTTGCATTCACATTCCCCTTGAACGATGTCCTCTGTTGTGCCCTGCCATTGTGTTTTTTCTTTTTCCTTTTTTCACTCTTTATGAATTCATTTAGGATGAAATGATGATGATAGGACCGAAGCCTATGAGCTGCAGCTTGGAGGATGGGGGGGTAGGGGACGAGGGGAGGGGGGGGGGGGGGGGTACAGAAACCGTCGCGGTGATACCAAATGTTCTGCCTCCACGCGGCCCCCTTGTCAGAAGGTTCGAGAATGAACGCGGTGACACTCAAGGACGATACGCTTGAATTCAATTACCCGTCCCAGGAGAGGGGGGGTTGATGGGGTGAGGTGAGGTGGTGGGCGCTGTCGGAGCCGCCCCAGACTGGTTCTCCTGGGGACTGTAGCAAAAAAAAAAAAAAAAAAGCACAGCATCCCTGTTGTGCAGGAGCGTGGAAAGGGGGTCTCGACCTCTGCGTCCTTCCCTTCAGGGCACCGCACCGTGTGGCTCTCACACGTCATCTGCAGCATGGCAGCCGCCACTCCTCGGCACGCGGGCCGGGACGCACTCCCTCCTCTCTGAAGAAGAGTAAACTACAGCAAAACCCAGCCCCATGCAGGTCAACTGTTTTCCGGAGAGAGAGAAAGAGAGAGAGGGAGAGAGAGAGAGAGGAACTGATAGACATGACAGACACAGGTCTCTCGGTCTTGGGGGAGACGTAAAGAGAGAGAGAGAGAGAGAGAGAGAGAGAGAGAGAGAGAGAGAGAGAGAGAGAGAGAGAGAGGAGGGGCATGACCCGCTGCAAACAATGTTGATTTTAGCGGAATGGAACATCAGGAGCCAGAGAGGGATGTTTAGAGTAGTGTGTGTGTGTGTGTGTGTGTGTGTGTGTGTGTGTGTGTGTGTGTGTGTGTGTGTGTGTGTGTGTGTTTAGGGGGGGAGGGGGGCGGGACAGGGGGTCCATAGAGATAGAGAGAGATGCAAAAAGCACACTGTCAGATGCTATCAGCCTCCCGGTAGAGGAAGCACATCAGGCTCTCGGGCACCTGGCAGAGCCCTGCCTATGCCATCCATCCATCCACGGCCTGAGAGGCCATCAACTCCTCCACCTCGCCGGCTCCGCTGAAATGAGCCTGTCACTTGGCGTTGGGGGGCCTTTTCAGCGCCTTTCACATGCAGCCACTTCTGTAAGGAGAGATTGATGCTCCTCCATTTTTCCTTCCTTCTCCCCCCCCACCACCGCCACCCCAGGCGGTTCCCTTTCAAGTGCGGCCCCCGCGGTTGGATTAGCTGATTTGAGCATTGATGATGTTCCGACAGCTCTGACTAGGCAGAGAGATACGTCTTCATTAAACGGCAGAGTGCTCCAAAAACATTATCATTAGTCTTCAGAACCGCTGGATGGTATACAGCTCCAGCCGTGGGCCGCAGCCGTCGCCTCCGCCTCCTCTCGCGGAGCTTGTCACCTCGAAGAAAAATAATAATAAAACATTCTGGGGGATGCCATGCCATGTGTCAGGTTCTTATCGCTTTGATTTAGCCATATGGCTCGGAGACGGGCCCCGACGAAGTTTATAAGTCGTCGTCAAAAGTTTCATCACCGGATTCGTCGCAGAGAGCCGACTGCTGGCACCTTCAATAAACCCGACATCAGGGGATGTCGTTCAAGATGACAAACAACCCTGGCCCGCCCTTTTTTTCCGGCGTCGTGAGGGCCTGGCCGTCAAAAAATCATCCGACTCACATCACATCATGAGGAGAGCTATAACCGTGAGTGTCCGCACGCGTGTGTGTACACTAGTGTGTGTGTTTCATATCGTTGTTGTTGGGTGAAAACCTTGTATGTCCATAACCTTCATTTTTTCGTTATTATTTTAAAAACGATTTAAAATAGTGAAAATAGCTGATCTACAAGCACACAACGCCTCACATCACAAGGCTTTGTGTGCTTGTAGATCTGCTATTTTCACTACTTTTGTGCAACACTCTTGTATGATGAAGTAGGACTTTAATTTACCAACAAACATAAATATTTGAAACTTGGAGGTACGAGGTTTCTGCCTGACAGTGACGATATACTGTAGTAGTCGCAGACTCTTCCACACCTGAGCGTGAAAAACATAACGACACCATTACCCATTATGATTCCATACACATGTTACCCAGGTAACACAACAAGTCCATAAAAGCACCTTCGTAATTGGGTAGGATTCAATATCCAGCAGCAGCATGAAGGCGCCGTGACAAAATACTAATAAGCTTTTTGGGAGGAGGAGGGGAGAAGCCAGACAGACTGTCTGACTGGGGTCTGCGCGGCGCGCGCGGGCAGATGTCTGGCTGTTTGTTTGGGATGGTATATTAAACTGACGTCCTGCTGGGATCTCAGATGTCGGGCTTAGTTAAAGTCAACTTTATGACAACCACAGTATCTCCCCGTGCCTATGAGAGGCTGTTGAGTGACTTTGAGGGCAAAGCATAAGAAATGCGCAAAAAAAGCCATTATGGAAAGCTACTAACAGGGGTCTTCAACATTTTCAGGCAAAGGACCCCTTAGTCGAGAGAGAGATGAAGCACGGACCCACAATCAGTGTATTTTGGATTCATATCAATTTGTGTTTTGAGATATTGAACCGTCAATACTTAACAAACTTTACCTTTCACTCTACACTAAACTCCATTGCCTAAAATAGCCGATCTACAAGCTCACAACGCCTCTCAGCGCGAGGCGTTGTGAGCTTGTAGATCTGCTGTTTTTGGCTAAAGTTGAGTTTCTATAACACAAAGATTTTGAGGACCCCCTAGGGGTCCCGCACGCCCTGTTGAAGACCCTTGATCTATAATCTAGATAGGCTCTGGGCATCACTGTATTACTCCCAGGCTTCCAAATGGTGGCATATTCCCATTTCCTGTTCCGGTTGGCTTGGCAGCAGATTTGAACCGGAAACTCATATGACATAGTCGAGCTTGTATCTACAGTAATACCCGCCAGGCTTCAGTCAAGGTCCGCCCCGCAGAAGCTTCTGATTGGCTGAACCGGAGGTAGGGAGTGCTCCGTTGTATCCACTTGGACCACGCGGAGGTGCCGAAAGTCGGGGGGGGGGGGGGCGAAGATTTACTATTCTGTCCATAACGGCACATAAGTCGGTAACGGCACTGAGTCGGCTCATGCGACCGTTGCAACGCTCGACACAGCGACTCGCTCGCTACCGCTCGCTCGGCGGTGTCTCAAGTGGCTCATGGTCGCCTGAGACGGCACGCCTCCGTCGTCATCACCGAAAATAAACGCTTCTTTACAAGATCCTAACTGAACCCTGGTGGGTTGAGGAATCACGCGACATAGTCATGTGGTTACAGTTCCAGTGGTGGAAAGACAAGTACTGTAAGTCTGTGCATTTAAGGTCTGTAAGTAAGCCTTGCCGAGCCATGAGGCTCATAGGGCAGGAGCCTATCTGAGGCAGCTTGATGTACAAGTCACCCTGTAGACAATATGCCTTCCGGTTGGTTCCAAGATTTCTAGCGGAAGTGCAGCGTTTAACGGAAGTTACGTTAGGGGAAAACCAGGGAAGCTTACTTCCGGGGAAGCTCACACGGCAGAAGTTGAACGCTTTCTGCCTTATATTGTCACCAGGCTTTTCTCTTCGTAGATGAGTAAAGCCTGGCTATGTGTGGATATGTTCAAGTACACTCCCTGGACATGATGCTAGTACAGCACTATTCAACCTGCAGCCTGGGGGCCGCATGCGGCATGTCTATGCGGCCTGCTTTGGTCATAACAATAAAATATATTTTGTCTAATTTCAGTGTGGACAAATAATTTCTCATGTTTCAGTTACTCTCCAAAACCACTAGGACACTATTTTTGTCTTGTTTTATACAATGAGGTTCGGCCCTATAGATGGAAATGTGGCTGTTTTCTGTGTGCTTCCTAAATCTTTAGACTAGTCATGTAGTGTCACAAAATCATTGTCTAAACCTACAAAATAGGATTGTCATTTTTAGCTAGCAGCCCTTGGACTTTTTGTATTTTGCTGAGTGGCCCCTGAGCCATCTTAAGTTGAGTTGCCCTGTGCTAGTATGTAGCAGGGACTTACCCTTGATTTTAGGAGGACGCTATTTCTACTATTTTTGAAAATGTTTGAAAATATATCAACATTTTTCAACATGTAAACTATTATGATGATTATGACAAAAATAATTGTGATTATGTCAAATAATTGCGATTAGACAATTATGTAATAATTGTGACAGGTGTAGAAGATTATATTATCATGATTGATTATGTGTGACGTTATTAGAGTAGCTTATGTGTTCAATTGATTATATTAATATCTAGGTCTTTATGATGATACTAATATTTGATAGTTTGAGTCGAGAGGCCTTCAGTAGGCCTCAGTAACTATTGTTTTGGTAAAGCCTATCTTGTTATGGTACAGCTCGTCCCAGAGGCCTTGTATAACTCTAGTGTCTGACCATTCTTCTTGGCAGAACTACTTTACCACTGACCAGAGTGTTAAACTTTACTTCTGTCCATGATATCATGTTACATAAACTTGACAACCACCACCACCTAATACAGTGGTTCTCAACCTGTGGGTCGGGACCCCCAGTGGGGTCCCCAAATTATTGTGGGGGGTCCCCAGAAGATTAACTTAATGTGAAATTCTCACTCAACAGTAAACAAACCAACATAAAGTTTAAGTGTATAGAGGGTATCTGCACATTTCTCAAATGACAATTTAAGGACTTTTGAATGCCTCTAACATGACAAATTAAACATTGGTCAAATTGTCAAAATATTAGAGGCAGAAATTGTGAAAATAGCCGATCTACAACGCGAGGCGTTGTGAGAATGTAGATCGGCTATGTTCACAATACAACAATGTTATACAAAATGTACCGGTAATGTTTCAACTCTTAGTGCTTATCAGGGTCGGGGGGTCCTCAGTTAAAATATGATTATTTTGGGGGTCACAGCCTGAAAAGGTTGAGGAACACTGACCTAATACATTGTCTTGTCTCCTCATTTTCTCATTGATCATTGATTGATCTGAATTCCTCCCACAAAGGCCTAACCTCGATGTGCAGCAGAGCCTCCTCTCTCTCCCGCAGCGCCTCCACGTCCTCCTCGCTGATCTCGGACAGGAAGGCCTGGCGTGTGTCGTCCCCCAGCGGCGCCGCCGCCGCTTCTTCTGCCTCTCCAAACAGAGGACCCTCCTCACACAGCTCCGTGAAGGGGGTCTGGGGGCTCTGTGGTCACACACGCGCATGCACACCCACGCAAGCACGCACACGCACACGCACACACACACACACACACACACACACACACACACACACACGCAAACACAGAGGCGGGGGAAAGAGAAGGAAGAGTATAATAAGCAGTGGCGTCAGTTCAGAAAAAGCTAAGGTATGGCAACATGACTGGTGCAGTCATGTTGCCATACCTTACTAGTAAGACACCTGAGGGTGAAATGCGACCTCAGGGTGACATGCGACCTCGCCCTCGACCCAAAGGGCGAGGCCAATTCTTGACTATCTGGCCAACCACAGCGTTTCTCTGACGATTCTAGTTGTTGTCATTCTGGGGGGAGTTTGTTCATGTTTTTGGGAGGGTATCAACCCTAGGAGACACGGGGAGAACATGCAAACTCCACACAGAAAGGCCATATCGCCAACCCCACCTAGGGTGTGAGCGATACTGCAATCAACTTCAGAGCAATGATGTGTACTGAGTTACATCACTGTGACTCAGTCCATTGAGTTGGCCTAACAATGGCTACTGTCTATGACGGTAGTCCCATATGACATGATGGAATGGACTTTCTCCATATATAGTGTTCTCCACATCTCCATGTTTAGGCCAAACAGGTTCGCTCCATTTCTCCATGTATAGGTCCAAATGCCCAAACACAGACGCCCCCATATTTACTTTAGAAAATATGTTAAATTCTAAGAACGTTTCGAGTACCGGTTTGATACAAGAGCGAATAAGCGCTAAACGTCTGGAATCCTGTGCGTCGACTTTATCTGGCTGCCCCGTTGCGACCTCCTTGTTACATTTTCTTTTCTCCAGGTGGATGGACATTCTTTCATAGGTGATCTAAGTCCAGCCGTACCCAGACAGTCAGACAGACAGCCATTGACTCCGGCCTAACAATGGCTACTGTCTATGACGGTAGTCCCATATGACATGATGGACTGGACTATCTCCATATATAGTGTTCTCCACATCTCCATGTTTAGGCCAAACAGGTTCGCTCCATTTCTCCATGTATAGGTCCAAATGCCCAACGTTGAGCTTGACAAGGAGGATACGGCAGATTGTACCTCATCCACCCTTTCTTCTCTCTCCTTTTGGTATCTTTATCCTCCTCCTCCTTTTTTTTCTTTTTTATTCTTCTCTTTTTTCACAGCCGCCCCCATATTTACTTTAGAAAATATATATTAAATTCTAAGAACATTTCGAGTACCAGTTTGATACAAGAGTGAATAAGCGCTACACTTCTGGAATCCTGTGCGTCGACTTAAAGTCGGATCCAGGCCTAATAACTTTATCTAGCCGCCCCGTTGCCACCTCCTTGTTACATTTTCTTTTCTGAGACACATTGTACCTCATCCACCCTTTCTTCTCTCTCCTTTTGGTATCTTTATCCTCCTCCTACTTTTTTTTCTTTTTCTCTTTTTTTTGTCTTTCTTAGTCTTGTGTATCCTTCTCTTTTTTTAGTCTTTCGTGTAGCCGCCCCGTACAGGAAGTGATGTCACAACTCGTTGACATCACACTGACATCACTCCCTGTACAGAAGGAAGGTTACGGAAGGAAGGAAGGAAGGTCACTCAAGTGACAAGGTTTTTCAGGGTAAATGCGACCCTACATTTTCTTCCCCCCCCCCCGCCAGCTAAACTTGGCATGTTAGTAAATGTGCCACAATTAACTTTTATTTCCCCCCCAGAACCCAGGGTATGGCAGCTGCATACCCCTGCCATACCCAATTGACGCCCCTGATAATAAGTAAGATACTGTAGAGTTGTTTTTGCACTGCTAATGGGTCCCACCTCCACAGTGGTGTAAAGGAACTAAGGACATTTACTCAAATACTGTACCTTTTACTGTACAATTTTGAGGTATTCTTTTTTTTTTTTTACTTTACTGGGGTATTTCCATTTTTCAGTACTTTTACTTCTACTCCACTGCATCTCAGAGGCAAAATGTTCTTATTTTACTCTACTATTTGAGAAGTTTAGTTACTAGTTACTTAGAAACTGTAGATTTGGATTATTATTACAAAAGAAAATATTATTACCCACTTGATTAATTCAAGATTGAAGAATTTATTAGAAGTTTGCAATAGAAAAAAGTACAGTTTCATGACAGTACAAATCACTGGTACAAGGTCAACTAAAAGGAGATCCTAGAAAGCCGAGGCTTATTTCCACAGGAACCACTTAAGCCCTATACATTTCGGCCATTTGAAATCTACAAGCTCACATTGGTGAGCTTGTACTGTGGATCTATTTTCTATTTTCAAAAAAATATTATACATTTGAAAACTTGTGAAATTTAGAATTCCAGACTTTTACTTTTAACAGAGTATTTCCAATACATTGCAGTATTACTACTTTTCCCAACCACTGCCCACCTCTCTCTGGCTGACTGCAGCACATACAGTAGAAGGCATGCTAGTAGCCAACGTAGGTCCAAAAAGCAAGCACCAGGGACTATAACCCTGACTGAGTCACAGCTATCACTGTGTGTGTGCTGGCCCTCGACTGCAGTGACTCATCTTTAATGAGTCACTGCAGCCTATTACTCCCTCCTCCTCCACAACAACAACAACAAACACCTGACACCTCCGTCTGCTGTTCACCCATCAGATGGGGTGAAGGCGAGGCTTTTGTTCAACATACTGGAGACTGAAGAGATCTCATTATCAGGCACGTGAGCGAAGGTAGGGGTGTGTGTGTGTGTGTGTGTGTGTGTGTGTGTGTGTGTGTGTGTGTGTGTGTGTGTGTGTGTGTGTGTAGGAGCTGGACGGCAACACATCGCACCATTTAACAGCATTTTTTTTTCCTTTTTTCCCCCTCCCTCCACAGTCCTCATTGCATCGTCGGGATCGGGACTCGAACCCGTGACACGCTGTCAGGCATCAGAGCCTACGTGGTATGCGCTTGGACCAGTAGGCCAGCCGGGCGCCCCTTCCCAACCTTTTCTGGATCAGAGCCCACTTGAAAATCGTGAAAGCGTTTCGCGGCCCACCCCATCTGACCAACACAACACTGTAGCCATTCGGCTGCTGTGTTGGGTGTGGTCAATCAATCGATTGTACCTACATTTTTAACGGAAGTAAACCATCTTAGTTTTGTTTAGATCACGTGACTTCTGACAGCACTCTACTTCGGTGCTGCTGAGATCATTCAGAGACCACGGACAAGCTTCCATGCCCAAATAAGGATTTGATGAGTGCTCGTCGTCATGGCAGTGTGAGCCTTGCGTAATTTGACGAACAGACTCATTACCAGGTGTTAAAGATTAATGTTTTGCCACATATTTAGGGGCCTACAATACATACAGTACAATATCCTCACGGATCAACAAGGGGGTGGAAGGGGGGCTCTGGGTATGTCATGTGTGCATCCGTCTACCTCAACACACAGTTTCAACTTCCGTCAGACACTAAAAATAACACTGACTAGCATGGATTAAGGCAAATCAAATTGGCTGATTTTTCTCCATCTCCGCCATTACAGAATGTTCTGCTCCTACCTGTGAGAGGATAAACTCCTCTGACTTTTATTATGTAACATTATTGAGTTTTGATCATATTTTATGTTTCATTTTATTTTATATACAGTCAGTGTGATTGCTCTGATCTGCTTTTCTTTCAGAAGATCACGACTTCTGGTAGAATGTGTCATTTTATTATTATAATTTTTTTAGTGTAGAATGTAGGGATGGGACAATATGCAATATCATCGTTTATCGTGATAAAAAAACTCACGATAATCATATCATGGAGATTTAATTTATTGTGATATCGTCCTCCGTCATGCACTGGGATCAATGATATGATATAATTATGATATGATATATGATATAGTAATTCAACTTTTATTTGCAGAGCTGCATATCCGTTACCACTTAAACCCTCTAATATACGAACCTAATACAGTCTTTTTTTCACTCTCTATCAAATGTCTTTGCCAAAAAATAGCCGATCTACAAGCTCACAACTTGTCACAACGTGACGCGTTGTGAGCTTGTAGATCGGCTATTTTTTGGCAAATGTTCCGCCCCAGCATAATGGATTTTGATTATCGTGATAATATCGTAAATCACGATTTCTTTTGTCACAATAATCGTGATATGAAATTTTCATATCGTTCCTACAATGTCCCTGTCAAATAAACGGAATAAACTAAAACTACCTTCATTCATTGCATGTATCCGGTGGCCTTCTCTTTCAGAGTGCACTCACTGACACAAAAGGAACGACGACATGGCTCCATTCCTGTCTCAGTACTTTTCCGTGAATCACCCACACACACACACGTATATGATGACAAATCCTCATGAATGTGCTCTGTTTTCTCTCAATGAACTCGCTGATCATTGAACCCTAGTGCGCCGCTGTGATAATCGCGGTTGCATAATCTGTCCTCCCTTCTCCTCTATAAGCTCGGCGGCGTACGGTAAAGACTTTTCAGCAGGTTGAAAGATCCTCACTACATAAGGCCCTTCACACTTTATTAACCCGTTTAGACTGGTACACATTATTTTCTGCTTTAACTATTAAAAAATAGCAGATATACAAGCTCACAGCGCGGCACCGAGACAAATCTTGAACATTTGTGTACGTCTTTGACCATTTTGACCCGATTCTATAAGTGTCTTCTAAATCCTTCTAAGGTTTTTTGAAAAAAACCTATGTTTCTATGTCAGTGGTGCTCAAACATTTTCATGTCAAGGACCCCCAAAATGACAAGTATTTGGCCACGGAACCCCATCTCAAAATATTTAGTTCCAGGGACCCCTCAGAAGCAAAGTTTGAGTTACAAATGTTCACTTTATTTTTTATTTTTTTTCAAAAATAGCAGATCTACAAGCTCACAGCGCGGCACTCGGTGCCGCGCTGTGAGCTTGTATATCTGCTATTTTTTTTAATAGTTAAAGCATTAAATAATTCTAGGCCTAAATGGCTTAAATAAAAAATAAAAAAGACGGCCTCGTTCAAGGTTCTTTGTGAGCAAAATGACACTTCATAGAATCATTCATATTAACCCACTCTCTCACCCGGCAGCCTGCAGAGCGATAAGTGGCAGGCACCTTGAGGACCGATACGGAAGCAAAGGCTTCTGTATAGAACAATAACCTTTCATGAGTCTGAAATGGAAAACGTTATTAGTTTAACATGCTTCCGTAAGCTTTGTGTATGGTGCTTCCACATAGTTCTTATCTCCAACCAGATCTAAAGGATATCTGTCTCCAGCACCGGTGGTGAAATGGTCCATGGCCACGGGTGACCCAGGTTTGAACCCAAGAAGTCGCTATATAACACGAGCTGAATATTAGCCGCTTAGAGCTTTTTCAGAGGAATAGCGAACCGTATACAGTCCAGAGATGGTGATATATACTGTAATATGACACCTAGTAGTAGCATTAAAATAAATTCTAAATAGCGTCAAATGCAGTTTATGTATAAATTCAATTGATAAAAAAATGAACATTTAGTTATGTTAGTGAGTTACATTGTAATATCTATCTATCTAGCGCACGCACGCACACACACACACACACACACACACACACACACACACACACACACACACACGCACACGCGCACACGCGCACACACACACACACACACACACACACCATTTTTATATACTTCATAAGAAACTGAATAATAACTAGAAATACTGTTCCTTCGAAACAGTGTGGGCTCGCTTCCAAACCAACAAATAGGATACTTTAAGGTACTGTAAGGTACAGTACCTTACAGTATTGTACTGTACCTTACTATACTGTACTGCACCTTACTGTACTGTACTGTACTGTACTGTACTGTACTGTACTGTAACTTACTGTACTCTACTGTACTGTACATTACTGTACGTTACTGTACTCTACTGTAACTTACTGTACTTTACTGTACTCTGCTGTGCTGTACCTTACTGTACTTTACTGTACTCTACTGTACCTTACTGTACTGTACCTTACTGTACTGTACTTTACTGTACTGTACTCTACTGTACCTTACTGTACTGTACTGTATCTTACTGTACTATACTATACTGTACTCTACTGTACCATACTGTACCTTACTGTACTGTACTCTACTGTACCTTACTATACTGTACTTTACTGTACTCTACTGTACTTTACTGTACTCTACTGTACTTTACTGTACTCCACTGTAGCTTACTGTACTTTATTGTACTTTACTGTACTCTACTGTACTTTACTGTACTCTACTGTACCTTACTGTATTGTTTTGTACTTTACTGTACCTTACTGTACTGTACTCTACTATACCTTACTGTACTGTACCTTTCTGTACCTTACTGTACTTTACTGTACTCTACTGAACCTTACTGTACTTTTACTGTACTCTACTGAACCTTACTGTACATATTCTATGTGTTCTAGAGGTGTATATTGAGTGCATCTACTGTAGGTTAACAATCCCAGATCACATCTGTCCTCCACTATGTCTATAACCAAGGCGTTCTTCTATGTGGCCACTCCAGACTGAGGAGTGGAGCATGACTTTTATTGTGTTTGTGGATCTGATTTGAAAATGCATTGGTTGTGATATCTCCCTGACAACCAACAACAACCACTAATACGGCTGATTGTCCCTGCGGGTTCTGGATATATACTGTAAATCCCATTGCCCGGGATCCTAAAACCTTATTATTTTTAAGTAAAATCTCTAAAACACTACAAAACATGTCTCAAATGTGTGTGCATGCGTGCGTGCGTGCATTGTAGATCAACTTCATAGCAGTATTAAGTGGTCCATCTATGTTTTTTATTAATAATAAAATCTGCAAAGTAACAAGTAACTGAGGCTGTCAAATGCTGTATTTATAGTAGAGTATATGTAACAAAAATGGAAAGTAGAGTAAGAGTACCTCAAAATTGTACTGTAGGTACAAGTACTTGTATATACTTGAGTAAATGTACTTGGTTACTTTGCAGCACCACAGAACAGCCAATGACAGACAGGCCTTTAATCACAGCTGTCTCAATCAGTAGAGTGGAGAGGGACATTTATAGATATTTGTAGTTTTAACTCAGAATATATACATCACACAGCTTACTAAGAGCTCAGATATTTGGATCAAATCAGAGAGCAGACCTGTGTGAACGCAATGATCTAAATAGCATATCTGAAGTGTGAACACTGCAGCCACAGCGCCTTTACATAAACATGGGTCTATTATCCTTCTCTCCACTCTCTCCCCACTCACTAAACCCATTGGAAATGCATTGGGTGCTTAAAGTTAAACATTTTTATTTTTTTATATTTATACTACAAAACATTTCAAAACCAAAAATACAAGCACACGTGTCCTCAGTAAGCTGAACACATAAAAATTTGAATGGTGCTGAAAGGTGTAAGCGTTTAAGAGATGAATCGCGCCAAAATATTGAGGAGGTACTGACTGACTGACTGACTGATAGATAAATAATGAAGATAACATACGTGTGCTCGCCTTCCAGGCGAGCCCACAATTATTGTCTTTTCAATCAGTACAAATATTGTATTATGACAAATTTGCGCTGAAGATATAGATTTTTTTTATTTATTATTATAGCAACATCACACCACTGCATCCCTAGATATGATACCACAGCACAACATGTCTGTCTGGATCAGCTGGAGATGTGCATTTTCATCTTTGCTTTATAATGTTCTTTGATAAGAGTCGTGTGCTTCTTCAGTTATTATCCTCCAAGGAATTATATGAATATTGCACTGTCAGTGAATTAAAAAACTAAACGTTTTTATTAGTGTCAGAAAGTATCTACCAACGTCCTCTGAAGTTGCAGACAAATCTGCAAAGTGCAGTGACAGGCTCACTTTTAAAATACTTTGCTATCCATTCATCTGTGGCTTGTGGCAAATGAGTTGAGAGTATATTGCAGTTTTCAAGCCTCAGAGACTGTCTGCGGACATATTTAATTTGATCATTAGCACCCGAGGCCTTATGGGGGAGAGACAAACTCCTCCCCTTCTTGAGTGTGGTAGCAGAGAACAACAGCATCACATTAAAATGACTCCCACAATGTCCTATCCTCTGTGGTTCATTTACATACAGTATAATTTGCAGCACAATCTCACCTTGAGGGCATTTTTTTCCAATCAGAAAAAGAAAGAAGGTGATTTAAATCGCAAAACAAAGTCTATTTGTGACCATCTTGACCATTTTTGTCTTCATTGATAGATGATTTATTGCTTAGTATTATCAATTTGGACATTTGGATTATACAGTACATCATGAAGCACGTTACAGTCAATGGACATAAAGGAATTAAACAATGTCCACGTCTTCTGCCTGCTTCCGGTTGCTGCCTGTACCCAGTATAAAACACTGGTAAGGTACTGTAAGTAAGGTACTGTAGGTAAGGTAGGGTACATTTATTTATGAAGCACCTTTCAAGACAAATGTTACAAGGTGCTGTACAATAAATATTAAGGGTGTAGCGGTATAGTAACTGAATAGAAAAATCGATTTTAAAGCTGTACTGTGTAAGTTGCTCAACTAGTGGTCAGTAGCGTCCGCGTCTTTCGGCCGTTTTCCGCCGCGGACCGGGCCTCACACCCCCGCGTCACCCCCGCGTCTGCCTCCACCTCGCCGAGATCTGTCTTTAGAGGGGTCCCTGGTTCCTGTGCGTTCAGGCATTCCGGAGAAACGGAGTGTTTCACCCGAGTATATATAGAGACACACGGGCGCCTACAAATATGGCCGCCCTATTGTGATAGCTAGCGACCCCACTTCAAGATGCGCTGTGATTGGCCGGCAGTGTATAACCCTCGCTGTGATTGGCCGGTAGTGTATGATGACGTAATTTTTGCGCGAAAACCGGACCCCGGTCAGGATCATAGAAAACATATAAAGAGAAGGCTTCAGAAGCTGAAAATAACGAAGTGGGTGTTCTAAAACTTTAGCGATTTAAGAGTTAGGACAATTTTAAGATTTGTTTTATAAAAAAAGTTACATGGTATAACTTTAATTTGCAATGATCTACGATATGCAAAAGCATACCGTACTGTTTTGGCTTTGTATCGTATCGGTATTGTTTTACAATGCAGATAATCGGTATTGAATCGTTTTGCAGTGCAAATAATTGATTGTATGGAAACTAAGTATTTGTGCCTTGTATTTAGCAATTTTAAGAGGGAAAATGAAAAAGAGGGGTTTAATTACTTTTCCATTCCATATGGCTACTATTGATAAATCGATAAATGTGAGTAATCTCTGTGTTCATGTCAAGGTGCGGGTTTGTCCATATGTGTTGAAATATCATGTCCATGTATTTGCTAGAGAATCCTAGACTATTGACACGTTTCACACAGATTACATTTCTTTGCTAAATAGTTACTATATCGATTTTAAATCATTGAATCGAATTGTATCGTATCGCCATCAATGAACCAATATCGTCCATGTATCGCATCGTCAACCATGTATCGTGATGCGTATCGTATTGTTGTTAAAATGTATCGTTACTCCTAATAAATATAATGAAATAAAACAAGATCAATGACATAGAGCAACAATAAAATGAGTTACAATAGAGCAGCAAAAAAACAGTACATAACAGTACAAAGACATAAATAATAGCCTATAAAAACCAAAATGTTTTCGAAACAAATGTTTTCTAAAGACATCGACTGACTTATGTATTTTTAAGGACAGCGGTAAGCCATTCCAGAGAGAAGGGGCTACCACTGCAAAAGCTTGATCGCCATTTTAGGAACATTCAGAAGGCCTTTGTCTGAAGACCCAAGTGATCGCACATTGACCTTGGGGGACAGTAGTTGAGTTAAATAATTTGTGGCCAGCCCGTGGACAGCTTTATAAGTGATTAAAATAAATGTTAAAATAAGTCTGCTGTCGATTGGTAGCTAATGTAATGCAGCAAGCATGTGACTTTCTATAAGTATTCGTTAAAAGTCTAGCAGCTGCATTCTGCTGGAGGTGGTGTATAGAGGAGCGACTCGGGTGGTAAACAATGAATTACAATAATCCAACCGGGAGAAAATAAAAGCATGGATGAGTTTTTCCAGGTCTGCAGGTGTTAGTAGAGACCTGATTTTTGCAATGTTTATTAATTAAAACAAACAAGTTTGGACCACTTTTTTTTTAATATGTGGTAAGTTTATTTGTTGATCAAATAGAACTGTTGTCGGCCTCCGAGGCAACCAGAGGCATCCCTCAAGACATGATCTAAGCCACAGGAATGCCAGCGATGTTAACATTGTGGAATGCACCGGTTCATTGTTTACCTGGAATCCAAGTTTCGTTGATGGTGACGCACTACATTTTTCCCTCTGCACTGCACTCTACTTAGGTGAGCTACCTTGTTGTTTTTAACTAGTTTTCATCACTTACCAATGCTATTTGCACTTTAAGTTTCTCTGCTTTCTCAGCTAAATGCCTAAATTGTAAATTGTAAGACATTGACGTCAACAAAAGAACACAACAAAAGAATAGCATGCACAATACGACAGTTCACACACACAGGCAGGCTGAGGAAGGCACACACACACACGCACGCGCGCTGATTTCACCAAGCTGTTAATGTTGATTACATGTTTCTGGTCGCAGTTCTGTGTGGAAGCAGTCACTGGCACAGACAGAGACACACACACAATCACACACATGTGTCGTGTCCACCGTGGGTCTCGATCACCGTGCGTCACGATCACTCGCAAAACGCTTGCAAAACGCTCGCAAAAAAGTCCCTCCCCCGTAAATCGCTCAGAATAGGGCACAGACTACTGCGTGAGCTGAGTCAGAGATCAGGCTATTATTACAATACTACACTGTTTTAACGTTGATTATAGTTGAAACCGTGTCTGAGCCTTTTACTAAGAGGACATTTGCCCACTATGCAGGTCTATGTTCACCGGGGATTAAAATAGTAAAAAGGAGTAGATGGTACTCTTGGATCAACAGGATCGAGGCGATTCAGGCACTCAGGTTAAGAGGAGGACTAAGCATTTATTGCATTAAAATGCCTGAATCTAGTTGTCAGTTGACTGTTTGTATATGATGCATTGTTCTACTTTGGTCTGACACACACAGGTGTCGCCTCATAATGGCTATCTGTCTAGACATTCCTGTGTAATTACACCATCAAGTCATTAGGCCCCACCTCAGTTGTCCTAGCAGTCTATATATTGAGAGTGTTTGCATGTTATTTTTCATTCCTTGCCCTGATGATGACCAGCTTCATGGTCGAAACATGTTCTCACCTGTTGGTAATCTGTCAGAGTAACTATTTCTAACACTAGCATGGCCAAGTAAAAAAAAAGGCATGTATGACTCTGTCCTCAAATCACACCTCCAGCTATTTGTGTTTTCTTGTTTTGTATAAAAGAGACACATGTCTGACTGTGGCGGGAGGCTGCATTTGCATAGGGCAGTCTCCGAGAGCTCCCGTCTTTTCTATAAAAAATAGAGTACACATTGATTCATTCCACTCTACCCTGGTGGGAATATCATTCTATACTGAAGTAATGTTCATTCCTGTGAGCGACGACACTATACTGTAGTGCAGAGGTCGTCAACAGGGGTCCGTGGAGGTACAGCAGGGGGTCCGCAAAATTGTTGCTTGATTAAACAATAAAAAAAGAAACATTTTTTCTTTTACAGAAATTGCCTTTTTTTTTTGCCATTTTCCACATTTATGTTAAAAAATAAATCATGATTCTATCCATTTTGAATAGCTTGAATACATGATTACTAATGCAATTGACAGATTGTTGTTATTATTGACATTGGTTCTCAGTTAATAGTATGTTTAGAAATGGTAGTGGTATGGCCACCCTGCTCGCTATAACTTGTAGGCCTATTGTTTAAAATAAAAAATATGTCGTAGCCCCGACCCCCCCACTCTACGAGGTGGTAGGGGTTCCCTGCTCCATCTCCCCATCAGTTTGGGGGTCCCTGGCCTGAAAGACCCCTGCTGTAGCAGATCTATGGTCCTGAGCATTACAGTATACAGTATACTGTAGAAGTGGTTGTTGTCGTCTCTCTCTCTAGCCCTGCATGCTGTTTGGGTGGCTCATGATGTGAATGAATAGGAAATGTGGACGGCCATGGTGAGTGTTCTGAAGTTTTTGCACTTATTTGAAAAGTCGAGTAGTATTATTATAAAGTAGGCTTGAAACCCAAAGGAACTTGTATTATGTTCAATGAAAGGCTGATAAAACCCTTGAAATATGGTAATACTTGTAATCTATTTCAATCTTTTTTTTAAATATATATAACAGATTTTTTCCTGCAGATTATTTTCTTTTTATCAATATTAACCGCACAGAAGGGGTGAAACTTAATTTAAAATCATTTGCCTTATCTCTATCTCCCAGATCTGTGGCTCAAAGTGAACCTCATGCAGCCTCTCTCGCCTCCTCAGCTCTAATATTTCCAGTAGTGAAATAGAGAAGGATCATCTCATCATATGGAGTACCCAGGTCCTGACGGTAGTCGTTCATCCCCTGAGTCCCCTGGTTTGTATCATTTATAGTCAGTCACTCATATTTGATAGTCTTTTTCTGTCAGAATGTTTTATTTAACTAATTCCGCAGCAGTAACATTTGTATTTTCTCACCGTCAGTTGATTCTTCATATCCATATGAGTCAAACCTTTGATCATTTGTTTATTTTCGTCACGAGGTTCTTATTTGACACGATATTAAAAAAAAAGTCAATGGGAATTCAGGATGGGGTGAAAAAAAAACACAACCCAGGTAGAATTACGTCTCAGACTTTGGGGCTCTATTCTACTTCTCCTCGAGGGATGAGAGTAATGAGAATTGCCAGTGAATTATGTACAGTATGTACAGTGTCATCCATATGTCTGAAAAAAGGACAAATGTGCCTGTGGAAAGACTTGGCCTTGTTTGTGGCAAATTCTAGATTTAGTTTTTACACAAAGTTATAATGTTCTTATTTTCATCATAAGACAAATTTACTGAATGTCGCCAGATTTTCTTGACTATGACACCATGTATGGCACTTTAGGAATCAACTAGGACAGCGGTTCTCAAATGTTTTATTTTCAAGGACCCCATAGCTCTTGGGAGCTATGGGACCAATGGGACCCGTAAGGACTCTCAGAGTTATAGACCAGTAATGGTCATTTGTGCAAGCTCTTTGTCTCTCTTTGTGTTTGTGTACTAATTTGTATGTCCGTGGCGAAAATCTAATTTAGAACAATATGTCCACCACAAGACAGCATGGCGATGACCCCTGGTCAAGAAGCATCATCAAAAGTTAACGGACAAATCAAGTTTTTATGTGTAACACCTGCCATACTAACTGTCTGCAGGCAGTACTGTCACTTAACAGTTAAACGTGGACCTTCAAGGAAGACAGAAATGACAGTGCATGTTTTAGCTAGAGACAAAATTCAAGCTGTGACTCAAGCGGGATAAGAGAAAGAGCAATTTCCTCTAAAATGAAGTGACACTGAAGCCTCCCCGTGAATAGATTTGCTACGGCGCAGCAGAGTGGAAAACACTACACAGCGTCTCCTTGCGAGGATGCAATCACATACGGAGAGACCCATCTTATCACGCTGCTCTTTTATGGGTAAAAGGCTGAACAAAGGCCCGACTCGCACACACTCGACTCACCTGTTTCTTGTCTTTCTGTGCTGCGGGTAGCAAGGCCCTCGAGCGGTCAGCAATTTTCTGAACAAGGGAAGCAATGGAGAGGAGAGGGGTGTCAAACTGTGTGGGCAACTGATCACACAACAGAGAAAGTAAAGTGAAAATTCAGACCACAGCGATTTCTCTCCTCAACAGTCTAAATGCTGAACTTTTGCCGTACACGTGACCGTGTTACGGGCCAGAAAATAGTCTGTCTACAAGCTCACAACGTATCACGGATGCGATGTGTTGTGAGCTTATAGATAGGCTAATTCCGGACGGTGTGCAACTGAGTACGAATCAGGCTTAAATCGTTTTCGTCTTGTGAATCTGAACTAGGCTTAAAGAATGCTTCCAATTATATCAGAGGGGAGAAAAAAAAGAGTAATCCTTATCTGTGAGCACAAAATACAACCACCCCAATTGTATAAGTTATATTGCATTAACATTGAACACTTTAATCTTTTGGAGAAATGGGTTCAAAGCATGCTGTATATCTCTTTCGGGGGACCTGTTTTCTTTGTTTGTCTTGTTGAGGTCTATCAAGGACAACAATCTCATGCAGCCAAACCAGATGAACTTCACAATAATGTTTTCAAATACACGATTGAAACAATTTAACACGGCTCATGGAAACTATCAGGATTAATAAGGCAGTGAAAACAAACCACAAAAAAAGGTCTTCTTTTAATGATAGAGTCTCGGTTGTGGTTGGGAGTTATTCATGCTCAAAGTATTAATTTGTCTTTTAACCCATTTAGGCCTAGAATTATTGACTGCTTTAACCAGTGAAAAATAGCAGATATACAAGCTCACAGCGCGGCACCGAGTGCCGCGCTGCGAGCTTGTAGATCTGCTATTTTTGAAAAAGTCGTGAAAATGTGTGCAAACCTTTGAATACGTGTATTTTTAAAGCGAACGTTTGTAACTCAAATTTTGCTTCTGGGTGGTCCCTGGAACTAGATATTTTGAGATGCGGGTCCGTGGCCAAATAAATATCATTTTGGGGGTCCTTCACATGAAAAGGTTTGAGAACCACTGACATAGTAGTCTCTCAAGAACAGACTAACTGAGCTCCAGTTAAGTGAAAAGGACCTTTTCTTTGACGATGGCTGGCCAGATTGCTGACATAGAAACATAGGTTTTTCAAAAAAAAACCTTAGAAGGATTCAAAAGACACTTATAGAATCGGGTCAAAATTCAAATTTTCACGATTTTTCAAAAATAGCAGATCTACAAGCTCGCAGCGCGGCACTCGGTGCCGCGCTGTGAGCTTGTATATCTGCTATTTTTTTATATTTAAAGCATAAAATATTGCGTCATATTGTGTTCAGGCCTAAAATGGGTTAATTAATTCTCCACTTATGCATTAGTGCCAAGGGAAGAGCGTCTATGCAGGTATTACCTTTTGTAGATCCCCATAGCGCTGGACAGACTCCGAGAGCTCAGTCTTTAGTCTCGTCAGGCGTAAACGGTCTTGCTGCGGAGAATAACAAACACAAGATTGGGTTTAATCATGTGAAATTGTGCTTATTCCTCCGTTTCTTCTTCAAAATGAGAGAGCGAACGATCGAGCGGGGAGGGAGAAGAGAAAAAAAAACAGTGAGTGTGAAATACCCGTGAAGAGCCGCTGATTATATCAGAGAGCTGTTTGACGAGTTGGCTGGTGTTAGTGATGACTTTGTTGGTTTGCTGCTGTATGGAGTGTCTGCAACGAGAAGAAAAAAGAAGTGTGAGATATAGCACGATAGGAGCTACACAGGCATCCATATAGAGTACAATTAAAAGACAGACAGACAGACAGACAGATAGACACAAAGGAACAGCCCATCATCGTGCATATCGTCACTGTCGGGCAGAAACCTCGTATCTCCAAGTTTCAAATTTGTACATTTTTTTTCGCAAAGTAAAGCACTGCTTCATCACAAGGCTGTCGCACAAAGTTCACTAGTTTAGTTCATTTTTTTAAATGATAAATACAAAACGAATTCCGCTTTTGGACATACAAGGTTTCCACCCGACAACGACGATATGGTTATAAGTCAGCGATTCCCGACCTGTGGGTCGGGGACCACTGGTGGAGCGTGAGATTACTGCAAGTGGGCCCCCAAATAACTGGCAAAACTTTTAATGATTTTAATAATATTGTACAAAAAGTACAAAGAAAATGCACCCATCTGGCCACTAAACTCTAACAACTCTTCTAAATCCTAACCGTTCTCGGAAAAAATATGTGTTGCTACAGTATATCAGCGGTGCTCAAACCTTGTCATGTCAAGGACCCCCCAAAATTATATGTATGGCCGCAGACCGCCATCTCACAATATTTTGTTCCAGGGACCCCCAGAAGATTTTATTTTATTGTTGTTTGGGACACGATCAACATTGTGTTCAATCTGTGTTTTTAGATATTTTAGTATTTCAGCATGCTACAACTGGTCATAACGATGCATTTAGCATCGTATGCATTTTGCATCATATGACAAACAACAATAAAATAAGATCTGGTTGTCCCAGAGGTGAAGTGATCCTTTAAGTGGTAAGATGGGCGGGCCATGGACGCTTTCGAGGTATTAAAATTTTCAGAAAAAGGTTTGGAACCACTGTGTGCGACCACCACCATTTAGACTGATACAATAGAAATTCTATCCAGGACACCAGAGGGTATTGTGCTCCGGAGATGAAGTCAAACCAACTGAGTGAATCAATATTAACGACTGTCAGACAGAGTGACTCCCTTTATGTTCTCTGGAACACTGCGTGGAACACCGGGAGAGTTAGGTTGATAAAACTGTCATGGTAGAAGAAGTACTCCCATTTTTATTTTTCTATTAAGACCTGCGGCGGATTCTACCACTGCCTTCTAAATCACTAGTTCTCACACTTTCACGATTTTTCTGTAATGACACAGATGCTTTCCCAGTTTTAACGGGTCAAGTAAAAGTGGCGATATGACAACGTAGAAGTACTCTGTTACAAGTAAAAGTACTGTATTCAGAATGTTATTTGAGTTAGAATAACATAACTGATGATTAAACAATCATCTGGGTCACCACCCACCTGACAACCAGGCACGCCTAATGAACTGGTGGGTGTGGCCACATAAAAACACAATTTTTACTCTTTCTGTACAATTCTTAAAAAAAAATCCTCCTCCTAGTATAATCATAATATCCGATCATCATGTTTTAGGGGAGAAAAGAATCATGGCACTGCATCTTTAAGGACCGCAAAGTAAACAATACTGAAGTTAAAAAAGAAAAGAAAAAATCAAAAAATTGTACTATACTAAATATACTTAGTTACTTATCACCATTGATGTGGAGGGAGTTCCTTTTATGTTCTCTGAAAAATGTGTATGGAGGCTGATAAAAGTACATGCCCACCCTGTGACCACGGACAGGTATCCAGATATCCCTACTACCGTATGTAAAATTATTTAGAAAAGACACTACGACTTAAGACACTGATGTATATGCACTCTCCGGTCGTCTGGGGGGTTTTACTCCCCCATATAGGCCCAGTGCACGTCCGCAAGCCCTGACACAACCACGTGCTCCGCAGGGCCGCTCCGTAGAGACATAGGCAGGAAAGAAACACAAACAGACTCTATATAGTCCGTCATACTCAAATATTGATCCAGAGCTGGTGGGAGGGGAGGGAAGGGGAGGGCAGAGGAGCAGACGTCCCACAGTGCACTGGGGACGGCCGGGGGCCGGCATGTCACTGTAATTCTTTGTCCGCCGCGCAGAGGAACCAAAGCAATGCACTGGAAAAATTGTTGATCGAAACTTCATCTATTCAGGCGGAGAGAGCCCCCGGTGGGGAGGTCAGGAGGCTGCGGGCAGCACTGTAAATGATTAGTGGCCATGGCTAGACGTTACGGAGGACGAAGGGCTGGAATTTGAAGTGAAAAGTAAAGCTGGCACATATAGGTAATGGTATAATGGTTTTTATTTCATGTAATGGTCAAATTCCATTCAAAAGACCAGTAAATGGTGCTTTTATATTGTGCCTTGGCTTTAAATAGATTGTGCATTATTTTTCACCCATTCACAGTCACACACATATTCACAGATGGCGGAGGAAACCATGCAAGGCACCAACCTGCTTATCGGGAGCAATTGGGGGTTCGGTGTCTTGCTCAAGGACACTTCGACATTAACTCTGGGGGAGCCCGGGATCAAACTGGGAACCTTTCGGTTCCTAAGCGGCCGCTCTACCACCACTGCCACCCCCAGTAATGGAAAGTAGTTACAGTTAAGCCCTTTGCACACAGGACAGTTGCGTTTTTTTCGTTTGCGGCATGAATAAAACACATTGGATTTGGTGTGCAAGGCTGTGCGGAATCGGCTCTGCGGATCCAAAAAGGAGTCATAAAAGGAGTGATGAGTTTTTTACCGCATGCGACAAGACGCACGAATCGAACTGGGTTCGATCGAGAAAAAAACGCACGGCGGCAGCCACTCGTCGCACGGCTAATTCGGAGCCGGTGTGCATGAGGTCATAGAGAATCATTGTTTTCTTTACAAAAAATTATATTGTCCGTTTTATCCGTGCGGTTAAACGCGCCTGTGTGCAAAGGGCTTAAGACTAAGTACAAAATCTGAGGACTTTTTTTTTTCTTTTTATTTTTTTTACTTTACTGGATTATAAAAAATGTCAGTACTTTTACTTCTGCTCCACTACATCTCAAAGGCAAATGTTGTGCTTACAATTATTGTGGGCTCGCCTGGAAGGCGAGCACACGTATGTTATCTTCATTATTTATCTATCAGTCAGTCAGTATCCTCAAAACTTTGGCGCGATTCATCTCTTAAACGCTTACACCTTTCAACACCATTCAAATTTTTATGTGTTCAGCTTACTGAGGACAAGTGTGCTTGTATTTTTGGTTTTGAAATGTTTTGTAGTATAAATATAAAAAAATAAAAATGTTTAACTTTAAGCACCCAATGCATTTCCAATGGGTCCCCAGAGTGGAGAGAAGGATAATAGACCCATGTTTATGTTAAGGCGCTGTGGCTGCAGTGTTCACACTTCAGATATGCTATCTATATCATTGCGTTCACACAGGTCTGCTCTCTGATTTGATCCAAATGTCTAAGCTGTGTGATGTATAAAACTATAGTTATAGTTAAAACTATAAATAAATGTCCCTCTCCACTCTACTGATTACACAGCTGTGATCAAGAATCAAGTCCGGGCGATGGGATGTAAATCCCATAGCCATATATCCTAGAGCCCGCAGGGACAGTCAGCCATATTAGTGGTTGTTGTTGGTTGTCAGGGAGATATCAAAACCAATGCATTTCCAAGTCAGATCCACAAACACAATAAAAGCCATGCTCCACTCCTCAGTCTGGAGTGGCCACATAGAAGAACGCCTTGGTTATAGACATAGTGGAGGACATATGTGATCTGGGATTGTTAGCCTACAGTATATGCACTCAATATACTCCACTACAGTTGGAGTCCATTTGACAGTTGCTGGTTCCCAAACACAGAATCAAAAATGTAGATCTAGAACACATATAATATGTACAGTACAGTAAGGTTCAGTAGAGTACAGTAAAAGTACAGTAAGGTTCAGTAGAGTACAGTAAAGTACAGTAAGGTACAGAAAGGTACAGTACAGAAAGGTACAGTAGAGTACAGTACAGTAAGGTACAGTAAAGTACAATACAGTACAGTAAGGTACAGTAGAGTACAGTAAAGTACAATAAAGTACAGTAAAGTAGAATAAAGTACAGTAAGGTACAGTGGAGTACAGTAAAGTACAGTAGAGTACAGTAAAGTACAGTATAGTAAGGTACAGTAGAGTACAGTACAGTAAGGTACAGTACGGTACAGTAGAGTACAGTATAGTATAGTACAGTAAGGTACAGTACAGTACAGTAAGGTACAGTAGAGTACAGTACAGTAAGGTACAGTAGAGTACAGTAAAGTACAGTAAGTTACAGTAGAATACAGTAAAGTACAGTACAGTAGAGTACAGTAAAGTACAGTAAGTTACAGTACAGTACAGTACAGTACAGTACAGTAAGGTGCAGTACAGTATAGTAAGGTACAGTACAATACTGTAAGGTACTGTACCTTACAGTACCTTAAAGTATCCTATTTGTTGGGTTGGAACCGAGCCCACACTGTTTCGAAGGAACAGTATTTCTAGTTTGAAAATGTTACCAGTTACTTTGTAGATTTCTATTATTATTTATTACAAATCATGCATTAACCACTTTATCCATTTATCAATGGTAATTGGTGCATTTATATAGCCTCTTTTTACTCAACTAAACTTTGAATACTTTTTCCACCACTGCAAATGACACATTTGACTTGGCGGCCAGTAATTTATGCCCCCGCATCTTTCTTTAGTAAGTCCATGTAGGAAGGTGTGGGACGCCTCCATGACCGATGCCCTTGTGTTATTTATTTCACACAGCATCACTTCGCTGGCTGGGAGCTTCTGGTGCCTACAGCCTCATTCTAGCCTCTCCCTCTCCCTCTCCCTCTCTCTCTCTCTCTCTCTCTCTCTCTCTCTCTCTCTCTCTCTCTCTCTCTCTCTCTCTCTCTCTCAAGACCTAACCGGTTGAGTGTCTAAACGGAAGTACCAGAATTTGGCGTGAGTACCGCCCAAAGGAATTATATTGCTTTACAAATCTGTTAACAGTCTTTGTGATTGATAAAGCACAGAAAATGTTTCTGGGGGAAATATGTAGGACGTAAGTACCGCCCCCATAGACACTCTCTGCTTTAGGTCGTGACCAGGCTTTTCTCTTGACCTTGATGGTGACCTTGGCCTTTGACCTTTCTGACACAAAAAAAAGGAATCAGAGGCTTGCTAGAATCAGAATCAGAATCGTCTTTGTTGTCACAGCGAAGGTTTACAGGTGGGGGAGGGAGACAAATAAAAGACAACAAGGTATACTCACACCAAGTTAATGAAAATCTGCTCATCCCTTCTCTAGCGATGCTATTGTTCACATACGTACTCTATGTGCTTCTGTGAACACGCGCACAAACACACACACGCGTGCGAGCATGCACACATATACTGTACACAGACAGGAGTGATTACAATAACCCCCCCTACCGTGATGCATGGCAGGTAATTAAAGACTAATAACCAGCCAGAACATCCAATTCATCACGACCACACACACCCAAAATGCAATCACTTTATTTCATTCAACTCAAAATGAATCAAATAAGGAACAGAGTTAAACAAAGTAAAGAATACAAATGATGCAAACGCACAGTGTGCACATGCTGCTTAGGCATGTACTCACACCATGACATGCTGCCATAATTCATAATGTTACCGAAGAGCAAAACTCAAACGCTATAGCTCATATATTTGTTATAAAATATGGTAACCTTGACTTGTCACATAAAGTACACATTCAACCATAGCTACCGTATTGGGATAGGTATTTACGTATGCATTATTATAAGTTATAAGGGAACCTTGACTATAGCTAATTAGGCTATTCATTTATTATTAGTGTTAGGCCTAGAAGTTCTACTATGGTAACCTTGACTTGTCACATATAATGCATTTTCAATCACAGCTAATTAAGCTATTCATTCATTTATTATTTTACAGTAACTTATATGATAACCTTCACTTGTCATGTACAATATGTGTTCAACTAATGGCTAATTATTATGCTATTGATGACTTGTGATTACTTGCAGACTGTGTATAGCTAGCTACGGTGGCATATTCTCATAACCACAAACGCACGCACACACGAACGCACGCATGCACACACAAACGCATCATGCATGCATGCACGCACGCACACACAAAGATTTAAAAGTGCTAAATCCTAGCCTGATGTGTCATCATTTAGCTCTGCCGTAGCAGCAGATTCCTCACACATCTAAAGGATTAATTTTAAATGATGACTATAGCTCACACTCCATACAGTGTGTACAGTATGTACAGTATGTACTTGCAGTCTGCATTGCGCATCAGAAGGCTCATATAACCCCATATCAAGTGACAGCCAGGGATGTCAAGTTCTGGATACATAGTCACAGTATATAATCTTGGAAACATTCCAAATGCGTGAAGATGCATTACGACAACAAAAAAGTGCAAAGGAAAGTCAGTAAAACCGTGAAGTGCAAAGTGAAGGAGCTATTCTACTCTGTCCAGGCATGTGCACACACACATAGACAGCAAAAGGGGACTTGAACCCCTGCCCCTTTATCTGTCTGTAAAAAGTGCCCTCTCCAGACCATAAGAATGCAGTTTTTACTATGGTGAAAGAAATGCAAATGCCTCCTTTCCATGACATACCTGAAATACATACCATTACGCCATTATCTCCTGTATTGACTTGATTATGCTTAGTTCAGCGTGGTATCAAGCACCGAAAATAGCAACCTCCAAGCTCAGAGGTCTGCTATTTTCGATATTTACGTCCCTGACTCTCTACCCAGTTAGTCTTGGTCAACAGCAGTCAGATTGCAAACACTAAGACGACAAAACATTGCACAAATAACCCGTCATCACTGGCCATCTGGTATCACAAGAAAAAGAAAAAAGAATCATCAACAACAACACAGCTCCAGCAGCAGCACCTGTTCTGACGCGCTGCCATGGATCATCCTTCACTCAGCTCAGCTATAGCTGCAACCAGCCACGCCCACTAATAATATAATGGTGCCAAACTCCGGCGTCCGCTCGCCCACCTTGCCGGAGCCCCCTCAGTCACATCACAGACCTCTGCGGTATCGCAGCGCAGGGCAGCGCTACATCTGTTAGTCACTCTCGTATCACCCCCCCCCCCCCCCCCCCCCCCACACACACACACACACACACACAACACACGCACACAACACAGTCTGAAGAGAGCCGGGGCGGCCCGGAAAACAGCGTGCGAACGATTGGAATTGCTCACACTGTGAATTTCAATCAGTCACCTCCGTTGTCTAGTTTCTCCCGGGTGTTTTGGTATTCGTCAGAGAGAGGGCTGATTGGGGCGCGGGTGTGTGTGTGGGGGGGGGGCAGATGAGGCGCCGGAGCAGCAGCAGCACACGGGGAGACCTGGGATACGTGTGGGAGCAGCTGTGACTCAGTGGTGGAAAGTAACTAAGTACATTTACTTAAAGGGGGCCTGTCGCCTAAAGGGTTACTGTCACTTTAAGAATCATCTTAAAAAAAAAGTTAATATTTTTATGATGTCATTGTGGGGATGCGCAATTATAAGCCAATCAAATTAATTGTCTGTATAGCCTGACTCTATGACTACTTACTGTACTGGTCAGCTGTTGTTGGGCAGATTACACTGAGGAGAGAGACCACATGACCTACTGTATCATACTATTATAATTTCGGGGCTGACATCGGACCTTTAAGTACTGTACTTTTTTACTGTACTGGAGGATTTCCAATTTTCAGTACTTTTACTCTTACTACTCCACTACATCTCAGAGGCAAATATTATACTTTTACTCTGCTACAATTATTTGACAAATTTAGTTACTATAGTTACTTTTTTAGATTTGGATAATTATTACAAAACATACATCAACCATTTCAGCTCTGTATGCATTTCAGCCATTTGGACAGATAGCCGATCTACAAGCTCACAAAGTGTTGTGAGCTTATATACCGGCTATTTTTAAACCTGCGAAACGGCATAATGTGTACTTTCTATACACACTGTATGTACTTTTACTCAAGTTCATTTTGAATTCCAGACTTTTACCTAGTAAGTAGAGTATTTCTACATCACAGTATTGATACTTTAAGTGAAAAATGTGAGTACTTTTTCCACCACTGCTGTGCCTGCGGGCGAGTGCGTGCGTGCGTGCGTGCGTGCGTGCGTGCGTGCGTGCGTGCGGGAAGGAGGGCTGTTGTGACGTCCCCCGCGGGCTGCATGTGCGACTGCATGGAATGCGGCCCGGACTGGAGGATGACGGCTGCTTACTTGGCGGCGATAAGGATTATCTGCCGCTCAGCTGAGTCGCCTCATTCACACTCGTTGACAACGACTCGCCGGGGCTGAGAGCAGCTGACAGCGTGGAACCTTTGCGAAACTCAGCACACGGCCTAAAAATGTCAAAGCCTACACCTGGCTTTCGCACGTTGCACGTACACATGCGTGGTTGCCGCGCCGGCAGCACCTGTTCGTTAAAACTGGCACATGTGCGCCCACGCTGCTCGCCTCCTCCTCGTAAAATGTTTTAAAAAAAACAATGCCCGGAAGTTCATCCGACATCTAAGCTAATGTTATGTTACGTAGTTATGCTGTACACCGTATACAGAGCAATGTGTGGCACCAACACCACGTATTCATTACTGTACTGCAGATGTCTTTGAGATGAGAGTGTGGGTGGAATAGCTGAATAATTTGCTGCCAGACAGTCATGCTTATCAGTATGAAACACGGTCCCAGTTACACGGGCTCAGTTGCATTATTGTACCGTGCAGTACATAGGCCTACGCAGTGGGATCCTCAGTGTTCCATTTATTCATTTGTAACTCTTGCGAGTTGTACGCAATCAGAGTTAAGTCAACGCTCTCGGTTTTACCGTGTATTCTTTTCAACGAGCCAAGACAAGGATTCGTGTGGTTTTACCATTTGTTTTGTAGGTGGATTTTTCCAAAGGTGTTCTTTGTGCTATACTTGTGATTCTTGTGCTGGTGGAAAACATATTTGCCATAAATAATACGTCGTTGTCGGGTGGAAACCTTGTATGTCCAAAACCGTTTGTTTTGTATTTATCATTTTAAAAATGATTTAAACTAGTGAAAACCACCGATCAGATGTTTTCACTGCTTTTGCGCGATGGCCTTGTATGATGAAGCAGGGCTTTACTTTGTGAAAAAAATTACAAATTTGAAACTTGGGAGATACGAGGTTTCTGCCCGACAGTGACGAACAGCAACAGGTATAAAAACGTGTGGTTTAAAAATGTGCGTGGTTGGAGCAGGAGGCATACACATTAGGTAAACCATCACCAGTGTCAAAAACAAGATCAGGGTTGAAGATTAGAGGAGCCTGCCCTTGCCTTGACCACAAGGTTGCCAGATTGAATCAAGAAAAGCTTGGGAAATGTGGCGCAGAAATGCGGAGCCACTCTGACATGCCCTTGAAGGTGCCCTGCTCTGGACAGATGACATTTGTGACCGCATAAATGTGCTAATAATAAAAACAAACACAGAGGAATGAAGTGGTGCCAGGCAGCACACAGCCTGCCCCCCCTATAACCCATTTAGGCCTAGAATTAGAAGGATTCAAAAGACACTTATAGAATCGGGTCAAAATTCTAATGTTCACGACTTTTCAAAAATAGCAGATCTACAAGCTCGCAGCGCGGCACTCGGTGCCGCGCTGTGAGCTTGTATATCTGCTATTTTTCAATAGTTAAAGCATAAAATAATGATACACAAAATGTGTACCCGTTCTAAATGGGATAAACAGAATAAATACCAGGTGGGCTCCAGCTTTGAGCGCAGGTGGTGAGGTGGGTCAGGCCAATTTTGTTTCCGAGTTTGAAGAAAATTGGGCTCTTTTGTTTTTTTCTTTTTCTTTTTTTGACAAAAGCTATAGCCTGGAAAATGACTTTGAACTTTTTGGTAACCTCTGAGCTTGACCCAATAGAGTTTTACAGTTTGTTTCGGGAGTCTGTTAATGAGTTCACAAAAAGGTACTCCTTGCAATGCTTCTTTTCTGCCCTACGGGAATTTCCATCTATGCAGAAAATAAGGTCGGTGGTTACTATAAGCTTAGGGGAGTTTCTGTTTTGTTGGACAACATAAATGACACATGTTAATATTATCTCAACTAATCAATGTTGATGATTTGTGGAGTCTAGGGATTTGAATCCTCTGCGGCTTATCCGGCTTGGCCGGGTGTTCCAACAAACACAATATTGGCCGTGTTTGTGGGTGGGAAGGCGAGTGGGGATTGGCGATCTCTGTCTCTCCACTAGAGACTCCTACAGGTTGGTTCAGGGGTCTTGTTCAATGGAGAGCTGTTACTTCCTCCCTGTGAAACTCTCCACTGTCAACACCCTCAAAACACCCTCCCTAACGAACCGACCAATGAACCGAAGTATAAGAGCAATATCACACACCTAGAACTTACAAGAAAAACACATTTCACCCACTTTACATGTGTAAACCTGTGATGTGACAATAAAGTTATTCTTGATTCAATAGCAAATGACACTGATCACCCCCATAGAGTTATAATAAGAATAGAGAGGACACCAGATATCCCCGCCCGTCCACTTGCATTGAGTTGCTCACCCAGCGCATGAGGCGTTTTCACCCCTCCTTCCGCGTAGTAAAACCATGACGTAGTGGGTCTACTGTGACGCGTTTTGCGTCATAATTTGTGTTCATGGACGCGCTTTCATGAACGAGCACTTCCGGTATGAACGCGCGTCAATACAAAGAAGCCTAGACGCGCGTTCATGTGAGTAGACCCAACTGCAGTACCTCAAAACGGCCAACATGTCCATTTGGTTTCAGGGCGCCCCCAGGGTTCTGGGGGCTTGATCACCCCCCTTAATCGACACTTCACAATAATATCATTTTGGATGGAGATATAGCAGTTAAGATTGGGAAAAGGTTGGAAGTCCACTCAGCCATTGCAGCATTAAACAAACTGCCTCGCTAATATGTTTGCTTGTGTGTTAGGAACGTATGGATTTACGTTGCAGATTATATGAACTGTCTTTACTGTGTGTTGTGCATGTTGTTCTTATTACATTGTATGTGTTCCACGTTGAACAGGCTGTGAAACCAAATATCCATGGGACAATAAAGTCTAATCCAGGGGTCTTCAACAGGGGGTCCAGGACCCCTAGGGGGTCCTCAGAGTTACTACAGGGGGTCCTCCAAATCTTTGTGTGATAGAAACTTTTTTCTCCTTTTTCATATTAACCATTTGAACCCTAGTGTTCATATTCTGAGAACTTTAGCCAAAAATAGCAGATCTACAAGCTCACAACGCCTCGCAGCGCGAGGCGTTGTGAACTTGTAGATCGGCTATTTTCGGCAAAGACATTTGGTGTAGAGGGGAAAAAGAGGGGAGTACAGAGTGTAATGTCAAGTTATGTATTGACGATTCAAGTGGTTAAATACTAATAAATCTGAAAACACAAATTGACATGAATCCAAAATACACTGATGATTGTGCTGTCAAACAATGAAACTATATGGAATCTATGAAAAGGTTGTGGGGGGGTCCCTGCTTCATCTCTCTCTCTCAACTAAGAGGTCCTTGGTCTGAAAACGTTGAAGACACCTGGTCTAATCTAATCTGAAATGATCAGGTTTCACGTCTTTCTTTTCAAGCTGTTCAGGCAATCCGTCCATGAGTGGGGGACGAAAAAGCAAAACATGCTCTGACAAATGAAGTTCATCAAAGTATTTTAGACGTCTCTCAGTTTCTTGGCGCAACCATTAAGCACGAGTCTATCCGAGCGTGCCTCTGCTGCAGAATCACCAGACTGTGTGTGATCACACGCCACCATCAAATCTCATTATGAAAATATCATTTACGTCTAATTAGGCAGGAAGAATCCCAGGCCTTTAACCCATTCAGAACGGGTACACATTTTGTGTATCATTATTTAGTGCTTTAACTATTGAAAAATAGCAGATATACAAGCTCACAGCGCGGCACCGAGTGCCGCGCTGCGAGCGTGTAGATCTGCTATTTTTGAAAAATCGTGAAAATTAGAATTTTGGACCCGATTCTATAAGTGTCTTTTGAATCCTTCTAAGATTTTTTGAAAAAACCTATGTTTCTATGTCGGCAATCTGGCCAGCCATCATCAAAGAAAAGGTCCTTTTCACTTAACTGGAGCTCAGTTAGTCTGTTCTTGAGAGACTACTATGTCAGTGGTTCTCAAACTTTTACATACCCCCAGTACCCCCAAAATGATATTTATTTGGCCACGGACCCCCATCTCAAAATATCTAGTTCCAGGGACCGCCCAGAAGCAAAATTTTAGTTACAAACGTTCGCTTTGAAAATACATATATTCAAAGATTTGCACACATTTTCACAACTTTTTCCAAAAATAGCAGATCTACAAGCTCGCAGCGCTGTGAGCTTGTATATCTGCTATTTTTCACTGGTTAAAGCAGTCAATAATTCTGGGCCTAAATGGGTTAATTCATTAGCTCAGTCTTACTCTTAGTTAATGGGTGTCTCTCCATGGAACATTTTTCAGCGACACATGTTGGCATATTTGGCATGTTGGCTTTATGAATAATATATTTCACAGCCCATTAGCTTTGTGATTTCTTCTTCTTTTTTTCTAGGCATGTGAAATTAGTTTTCGGGCAGTCCATGTCACAATGCATATGCATATTGTTAAGGTTGTTTATTGGACCACTGCTGATCTGACTGGATGACACACAATTGTGTTCATCAAAAAATTGTATTTAATAATTTCAAACCGACATGTGCGAAACAAATGAGACTGATAGAGCACGAATGGTTATAGAATAGAATATATCGAATGAGTTATAAAAGACATCACATGGAGATACTGTCATTTGGACGCAGAGAAGAAAGAAAGCGATGTATGTAGGTTTTTAACCAGTTTACGGTGAGATTCTCAGTGTTAATGAATCCATTTGTAACTCTGAGAATGAAGAAACTTAACCAAATGGACCCGTTACATTTGTACAATGTTAAACTAACTGAGAACATTTTTTACAGTGTTGCACATATTCCTTGCGTTCGGCAGATTGTTCCTGTTGATGTTCACTTCCTGAAGCAGCTTCCCCCCTGCTCGGCAGCGCCGTGCCGCGCCACGCTGTGTGTGTGTATGTGGGTAGGGGGGCCCCTAAGGGCCCCTGCCAGCAGAAGGCACGCCGTATGGCATCGGGAGCCCTCTTGAGGTGGCATGCAGACGTTCCAGGCTGCTATAGGGGTTGCTCTTCTCTCCAAACACAGCGGCGTCGTGTCCTCTGGCGGGTTACGGACACGAGCGTCACAGAATGCCTAATGCGCTAACAAAGACAATGACACTCAGAGGGTGCCCGGGCAAACTAATCCACTTTAGACTTTTGCCGTGTGCATTTCCACGATTACTGTGGCTAGAGGAGGGGGTGCGTTTGGGGCGGGTCAAATTCTATTAACCGTGAGATTTGAAGTTTTGCAGAAAAAAAGAGGCCGCGGCGTGTGCGGCTGGTGGGTTAACTTCACAGACGGTATTTACTTTCATTTTAGAAAGTGCATCTTTCTAAAATGTTTTTTTTTTTGCCACTGAGTGCTCTCCACTGAACCAGTGGTATTTGAGATAAACACACAATAGTCCGTTATGTTTTGGGTTGTTTCGGGGTGTACACCATAATGATTTGATAAAGTATAGCATTCCTCAGCCCCTTGGATATGCCTCTGTAATCTATAAGATTAATGGAACGTGGAGGCTAGGGTAAAGGGAGCATAAGCTAAGACTCCGGTGTTTGCCGCGGCGAACAAGGTGCCTGCTGGGAGGTTTGACCTCCGGGAGTTTGGAGGCTACTGAGAAAACACTGAGTAATAGAATCACAGCTGGAGGCCCGCAGGAGGGCAGGGAGGTGAGGAACAGAGAGGATGAGAGACAGGCACAGATGAGGGGGGAGATGGAGGAGGGGGGGTGGGGGGGGAACAAACACCAAGGAGAGAGACAGAGGGTAAGAGAAAGACAGTGAAGAGTGACTAAGACATGGGTCTTCAACAGGGGGTCCGGGACCCCTATAGGGGATCCTCAGAGTTACTATATGGGGTCCTCCAAATCTTTGAGTGATAGAAAAAAATTTCTCTTTTTTATATTAACCAATTGAACCCTAGCATCCGTATTCTGAGAACTTTAGCCGAAAATAGCCGATCTACAAGCTTGTAGATCGGATATTTTCGGCAAAGAGCTTTGGTGTGGAGAGGAAACAGAGCAGACTAAGTACAGAGTAAAAGGCCAAGTTTATTAATTATTGACGGTTCAAGAAAACAAAAAAGTTCAATGACAAAGACTTAAAGGGGCATCATAAAAAAAGAGGTTCTTAAACTTTTTTATGTCATGTCCAATGTATTTGCCCGCAGACCCTCCTCTGTAAATGTTTTGCGGCAGAGACCCCCGATACAAGATCTGTGTTGTGTTTGATGATTGTGTGTTGTGATTTGTGTTTATCTGCAAGCTCTTTAAATCGTCTATTTTAGAATAGGCGATAATATACAGTGTTAAAATGGTTAAACCGATTTTGATGCTATATTAGATAATTTTGCTACATGGGGGGCCCTGGAAACCCTTCAAGGACCCCTGGAAGATCCCCACTTTAAGAACCAACAATCTAAAAGGTATAAAAGGTACAAGCACATACAGACATACACGCACGCGCGCGCGCGTACACACACACACACACACACACACACACACACACACACACACACACACACACACACACACACACACACACACACACACACACACACACACACACACACACACACAGGTTTGCAATTGCTACTTTGTGGGGACATTACACATAGTCTACTATCTTTGTGGGGACATTCCATTCATTTTGAACCCTAACCCTAACCCCTAAAGACCTTGTGGGGACCTATTAATAAGCCCCCACAAGGTTTTTTCCTCTGATTGTACTATCTTTGTGGGGACATGAGGTCCCCACAAAGTAGTAATTCCCTGTCCACACACACACACACACGCACACGCACACACACACACACACACACACACACACACACACACACACACACACACACACACACACACACACACAGGCTCTAGTCACTGCCTTGAAGGGAGCAATCTGTCAAGACACTAGCAGCCGTTAAACAACACAAAAGCGTCATGTGGGAACTCATTTGCTGTGCTTCTGAGCAGGCTGGCCATGCAGCCCAGCCCAGCCCAGCCTGATGCGTCGTATAATACCCCATTTAGAACGGGTACAGATTATTGTGTATCATTATTTTATGCTTTAACTATTGAAAAATAGCAGATATACAAGCTCACAGCGCGGCACCGAGTGCCGTGCTGCGAGCTTGTAGATCTGCTATTTTTTTTTTACCGTGAACATTTGAATTTTGACCCGATTCTATAAGTGTCTTTTGAATGCTTCTAAGGTTTTTGGGAAAAACCTTTGTTTCTATGTCAGCAATCTGGCAAGCCATTGTCAAATTTCACTTAACTGGAGCTCAGTTAGTCTGTTCTTGAGAGACCACTATGTCAGTGGTTCTCAAACTTTTTCATGTGAAGGACCCCCAAACTGATATGCATTTGACCACAGACCCGCATCTCAAAATATTTAGTTCCAGGGACCCCCCAGAAGCAAAATTTGAGTTACAGACGTTCGCTTTAAAAATACATATATTCAAAGATTTTCACACATTTTCACGACTTTAAAAAAAATAGCAGATCTACAAGCTCGCAGCGCGGCACTCGGTGCCGCGCTGTGAGCTTGTATATCTGCTATTATTCCACTGGTTAAAGCATTCAATAATTCTAGGCCTAAATGGGTTAAAGGCCGCCGTCCAGCATCAATATTGATGAACAGGAAGTTGAAAAATAAAACAGCCGGCGCGGCGTCTGAAGTGTCAGTAAGTTTCCAAGGCGATCATAAAGAGCGGTCGATAGAATTGATGGCACGTCAGCCGCACACAGTGGGATGTAATGCATTTTAAACAGACGCAATCATCTCAGATTGGCTGCTTTGTCATCGCCGTGGAATTTGGTAATTGCTGGCGGCTCAACTAAAAGGAGAATAATCGATATGAAAAGAGGGCGATGAAACAAAGGGAAAATAAGCACTTTTCAGAGCCGCCGAGATAAATCCTCTATGACCTCCTCCTCCCCGAATAACGGCAAGACGGAACGTAGCCGAGAGCAAAGGATGAAAACCTCAGGGGTTGTTCGGAGGTATGCCTTTCAGCGCGTGTGTCTGTGTAGGGATGTCAGGATTATGACATTTTACATGATGATTAATTGTCACTCAAATAATTGCGATTAACGATTTAATTGTGTTTCTGTTGTTGACAATTACATTCCTGTTTGGCTTTTAGCCTTTGAAGTTGCACATGGCAGATAAGACACAACCTAAATATATAAAGAAATGACATATTTGACAACTTTATACTTGAAAAAGAACATTTATAGTGGAAATAGCGTTGTGATTATGACAAATAATTGCGATTAAGTACGATTATGTAATAATTGTGACAGTATGTAATAATTGTGACAGCCCTATGTGTGTGTGCATATGTGTCTGTGCGTGTGCGTGTCTGTGCGTGTGTGCGTGCGTGCGTGCGTGCGTGCGTGCGTGCATGTGTGTGTGTTACTTACAGACTCTCTCGTAGCTCTGCAGTATCTCTGGACGTTCCCAGTGATTGTAAATTCTTCTCCAACGTGACAACTAGAGAACCACATGATGACATCTAATGAGCACTACAAAAGTACAATAACATGCATGAAACATAAAACATGCATACTGTACATACATACATACATACATACATACATACATACATACATACATACATACGTACGTACGTACATACATACATACATACATACATAAATACAGACAAAGAGACAGACCGACTTTACATACAGACAGACAGTACATACTTACAACATACTATACTATACATATACTGTACAGTATATAGCAGCATAATGTTTTTGTAATTTTTGAATAAATATTTGAAGTTTTTCAGAAAACTTAGGTCATGATTTAGAAGGCATTTTTAGAATCGGACTTACTAAAATGGTACTAAATGGGTTAAATACATACAGGCCTCTGCCTGAAGACCAAAAGGCTAATACTGTATCTCCACCTTCAAAGGGGGAATTCTCCCTCTGGCTAGTGGTTAAGATGTTTGGCTTTAGTGTCCTTTCCCGCACGGGAGGCCAGAGTTCGAAATCCCGGGAGTTACACATGCATAAATGCATACATACATTACATGCGAGTACAGTGAAAAATAAAACATTATTATTATTTCTTTTTCAGATTTCATCTTACCATTGGCATTGATCTGGAAGATATTGGAGGAGGTCTCCTGAAACACGTCTTGCAGTTCTGAGGGGCTCACCTGGGTGGCTGGGAGACAAACAACAACATGGATGGGTCACCTCCCAGTGGAAAATCATGGAACAGTAGTAGCAAACAAACTGACACTATGGGACCCAACCCAGGTCAAGTCAGTCAAGGCAATGAGTGCACCACCTATTGTACGTAAGTGTAGATGCACTGTGCCGCGATAGCTTAACTAACAACGCTGTAGAGCTCAAGACCCTGACGTTAGATAGGAGAGTGTGGAAGGCAGCGCTTCAGGAGGCCCAAGATGGTGTTGGCTAGACCGCATTCTTGCATGGCATTTGCATCGCATCGGAACAGTATCCACAAAGCTGTTAACATGACATGACGGAACTAACCTTGCCTCACCAGGCTCCACCCGGATGTTTACGAACTGACCAGTGGAGGCCACACCTACTCTAATTCTAGAAAGTGGTCCCCTGCTTTGTCGACCAAACGAAACGATTATTATCCAAATATCAAATGAAACTAAATGATTATGCACAATGGGGCACAAACAACCATCTGACTATATTATCTTTCATCACAAAATTATCTTTATTATAATATGATACTTGTCTGTGTCAACAACAGTCATGAACTTTATGCAGTAGCTAGGGCTGTCACAATTATTACATAATCGCATAATCGCGATTATATTTCAATCGTGATAATCGTTTCCATGTTGAAAAATGTTCATATATATTTTTTTATTAAAAAAAATGTGGAAATAGCAGATCTACAAGCTCACAACGCGTCGCAATGCGACGCGTTGTGAGCTTGTAGATCGGCTATTTCCACTATCAATGTTCTTTTTAAGTATAAAGTTGTCAAACATGTCAGTAATTTCTTTGTATATTTAGTAGGGGTGTGTATCCATCCCCTACAAGGCGATTCGATACGTATCCGATACATGGGCTAACGATTCGATTCGGAAACGATACGGCTTACATACAGAACGATTCGATACGATTCGATTTGGTGCAATTTCGATACGATTTCGATTTCGTGGAATTTGATTCGATTCGATCCGATTCGATTCGATACGATTCGATACGGTGTGATCTGATACTTACGTTTAATGAAACATACATTTTACATTTTTAATTAAGAAACTTGATCTATAAAGTAGCATGGCTGACCTTCAAATAATGGATATCTCATAAAAGACCAAGGAATAACAGAAAATTGTAAAGAAAGATGGATGACAAATCATTTTAGTATCATGTCATTGTTGTGTTCATTCTAAATAGACACAGACATGTAGATACAACAAATAATTAATGTAAACTACAAAGCCTACTGACATGGTTTGAAAATCTGTCTCACACACCCATTTCTAAGAGCTTCACTTTAGCAGTTACAGTTGGTCAGGTGGAGAAATATAAAACAAACACACAAAAGGCCTGGCCCTTCAGGCTTCAGTACAGTGCAATAATTGTACTTTGCAAAGCTGCTATAATAACACTGAAAAACTAAAATACATCCTCACCAATGCCACAGATCAGATCAATCCTCAGCAATGCCACAGATCAGATCACCAAATAAAACTAGTAAAAGAGCCTGCTGTTATTCAGTCAATAAGATCATTTCAAAGAGATCCACTTTACAACAGTAACAACAGCAGTATAAAGTAAGTGCAACATTTGAAGTCTGGCACACATCATGTCTACTTGTTATCTTATGGCTCTACTGCAGTAGTTCTAAAAAAAATCAATGTCAAGGACCCCCAGTTTGACATATGGATCAGGCTCTTGTCTTAAGTTTAAATGGAACCAAATGGACCCATTAGGGTCCATTTGGTTCCATTTGTACACTCCATTGAGTTACACATACCCAAGGGTTCATTAGGGTCCATTTGGTTCCATTTGTACACTCCCCTGCTGAGTTACACATACCCAAGGGTCCATTTGGTTCCTATCATTTTGCCGAGGACCCCCTAGAACTGCCTCAAGGACCCTTGGGGGTCCCCGGACCCCACTTTGAAAACCAATACTCTATAGTCGCCCTTTGCAATAAAAGCTGATGCTGTGATTATTACCTTTGCTGTCGACAAGCGCGGGGACTTCTGATGGTTCTACTGGGAAAAGTGTTATCCAATCCATTACTGTCGCATTCTTATAAAATCCAAACTTGCGTTTCTCCACTGGAATAACCCATAGTGAATAGTGATGGAACTAGTCTACCACGTTGTTGGTTTGTTTACAAGTCGCTGTGTGTCGCACATGCGAGCGTCATACACGCACCAGTGTGCTATGTCGGAAGTAGCAGATCTATAAGTTTACAACCCATCCACATGCAACACCCTGTGGGCTTGTAGATCTGCGGCTTCCCGCAGGACAGTGACTGTAGTACGCAGAAACCCAGCTCTAGCGGAGGACAGAGCAGCAGGCAGCTTTTTCTTTTTTTTTCTTTCCATTGCACTGCAGCACTGACTGCTAGCAGCGCTCACTTTTGAAGTAATGATTTGTAACAGTAAACGATGAGTAAGTAAGTTCAGAATTTCACAGCAGGTTAATTATTTAATGCTAAAATCCGATTAATCCGATTAATAACTTTAGGACCGATACATCGACCGATACGGCCGCGATTTGGACCGATCCGGGTAAATGCGCATCGATGCGGCCGTATCGCTAGTGTTGAAACCGATAATCGATTCATATCGATTTTTTCCCGCACCCTTAATATTTAGGTTAGGTGTCATATCTACCATGTGCAACTTCAAAGCCTAAAAGCCAAACCGAAATGTAATTGTCAACAACAAAAACACAATTAAATCGTCAATCGCAATTATTTGAGAGAAAATTCATCGTCTTGTAAAATGTCATAATCGTGACAGCCCTAGCAGTAGCAGCACTGTTCATATGAAGGATGCAGCTTACAGTGCTTCACTGTAGAAAGCAGCACAGAGACATAATCATAACAATAAAAAGAAAAAAAACCTGCATACCGGTACATGACATAAAAAAAATTCACAATGATCAATAGCCGGGAAATTACAGCCTCTGCCACAACCTGTGGGAGTGCCCGGCGTAAGCTGGCGTCTAACTGCAAGCGGTCACGGTACAGCGAACAAGGGAAATAGCATGGAGCCAAGCCATGGTGCTGAGCCTGGGAGCGAACAGCGGCGAGTGGAAAAGTCTCCTCTGATGAGTTATGTGGGCTGGGCCATTTTCCCCCATCAGAAAGAAACAACATGTCACGGCCAATGACAAGAAGACAGAGGAGGGGTTAATGGCACAGAGCCATTTAGAGCAGGATGAGATCAATGTCACAACCTGCATTAACAGTGGTGGACAAAGTACTCACATCTTTTACTTAAGGTAAAAGTATTAACGCTGCGATGTAGATATACTCTGTTACACAAGGAAAAGTCCTGTATTCAAAATGTACTTGAGTAAAAGTGCAAAAGTATTCTATTGGTATCAAAATGTACTTGAAGTAACAAAGGTAGAACGTACTCATTATGCAAAATGTCCTGTTTTCAAATGTACTGTATACAAATATTTTGAAATTAGCAGAACTACAAGCTCAATTGTGAGCTTGTAGATCGGCTATTTTCAAATGCCTGTGTAACCATTTCCTGTTTCACAAAAGAGAGAAGGCAGATGGGTGCCCATCCTATAGAGCCAGGTTCTGCCTAAGGTATCTTACCGTTAAAGGGGAGTTTTTCCTTCCCACCGTCACAAAGATTATTCCGCTATAATGTAAAGTGCCTTGATACAACTTCTTGATCCTACTGGAAAATTGAGAACACTATCTGTCTGCATCCCTTTTCTCCTTGTTTGTTGGGTTGGCCAATCGATCTAGAATTGGACATGGGCAATGAGCATTATTGGCATAGGCAAGGGCCTGACAAAGCAGATTTTTCCATTTAATCCGTTTATTAGCATTTTTGGCAAGTATGCATGTAGTTGGTGCGCCAGGCTATGGGATCTGATACAGATGGCCATGCCGTGGTTTTATTGGTTGTTGGTTGGTTGTCAGGGAGACACCGCGGCAGATCAGCGGACGGGCACAGGCATTGTAAAATCTCACCAAGAAAAACATCCCAATTCACCTCAGCGAGGATCTGCAAACTCCTGAGACTCCATTTAACATGATGTAGCACTGTATCAGCATTGCGTAGTACTGCAGTGCCTTGTAAAACTTCTGTAACACTTTGACAGGTTGTAAAACCACACAAACGGAACAGCTTCGTCCCTATGAAGAACAGGTGTCACATTAATCAACTTCAATCTCAGAGTGTGCATCAAGGAGGGGACCCGAGTGGGAAGTCGGCCAGATCGGCAGTCCAAAGAATATCGATAAATCCACATTCTGTATATTATTGAGTACCCAGGTGTCATCAATAGGAGAATCCAATTAAATGTTCACAATACTAGTCCTATACATGCTTGGACTTCACATGTGGGCGTGGTTAACAGATGGGTACAACAGATACAAGGTTGTACTCTGACAACAGGTACAATGGGTTTGCATAACCGGGTGGGGCATCTATTCCCAACTTGCATTTCAGAATAGGCCATTCCCCATCCAGTCTAGTATATAAAACATATGTGGTAAATAATGTGTGGAGGTACTTTCTTGGCCTACTGGCAGTGTCCACATGTGGTACTGATTGGTTCAGGAGTTTGCGAGACTAGCGCCACACACACACACACACACACACACACACACACACACACACACACACACACACACACACACACACACACACACACACACACACACACACACACACACACACACACACACACACACACACACACACACACACACACAATTTCTAGATGGCTCGCCTCCTACAGAGCCATGTCGTAAAAAGTGAATGCCGATTATGTCGCACTGCGCCGCGATTTCGCTATTTGACAGTAGAACAAAGTATATACATTAGGGTTTAAGTGGCTAGATGTCTCATTTTGCCGTACGGACATAGATACAGACGGACATAAAGACCGAACAACCGTGACACCAACCGTCTGGGAGAGCCATCGTGAAAAGCTGAAATGGATATTCATGATGTGGGTAGAGTCCCTCGTGACAAATCTCCCCCGCAATAATGTGATTGCAAGCAGTCAAAAGTGTACTGTAGCATTAACAGCTATAGTGGTACATCCAGAGATGGGTCATTTTTCAACTGAACGACCTTTAGTGTCTTGTTTTAATATCTCCACTCTCCCACTCTCTCACCTTTTACACATGCTCTGCTCACCTATTTCTTTCACCGTGATTGATGGATATTCACACAAGTCCACACTGACTTGGCGTTTGTGTATACGTATGTGGGTGGGTGGGTGCGTTCATCATGCGTGCGTGCATGCATGCTTGTGAACGTGCATGCTCTTCTGCGTCAAAACTGTAGCTTGATTGATTAGTTAAACCAGAAAAGAAAGGGAAACAAAGTAAGCATGACAGCACAAACACACTTTCGACCTAAGACTTCAGCACCATGGACAGCGATCCTGTCATTTTAGATACGACTTCAACCATTGATCAGTACTAGAATGGCTAGAATGGTTCAAAATTGGTAAAGAAAAACTGGACTCCATGTACTACTCACCACTATTTATGCATAAATGCGATGGGGCCTGCCAGACATGCCAACTTAAAGGAGTAGTTCACCCCCAAAATGACTTTTTTTCTATTGATTAGTCACACCATGGAGACTAGAGTTCAATAATATTTTTAGTTTTTTGTCACATTCCTAAGACAAAAATGTGATAACAATAAATTTACCCCCATTGATTCCGGATGGGGACCCGTTTCGAAACGGGTCCCCATCCGGAATCAATGGGGGTAAATTTACTCGAATCAAATTTTTGTCTTAGGAATGTGACAAAAACCCAAAAATATTATTGAACTCTAGTCTCCATGGCATGAGTAATCAATAGAAAAAAAGTCATTTTGGGGGTGAACTACTCCTTTAAAGGAGCACTTCACCCATTTTCAACAGTATCTTCATATAATTGGTCCTCACACTAAAGCTCATTTGGCACCATGTCGGTCTCATTGGTTGGCTGTAGACAGTTCAGAAAACTGGCTGCCAATGACATCATCAATGGAGATTCCAAGCTAACAAGAAACTACAACCTTTCGCTTCCAGGAAGGTTCATACACTGAAATACGGTAGAAGACATTGTTTTTTGAATGAATTAATGAATGAAATATTTGTACACAAATACAGTAAGTGGCCCGTTCAGTGCTGTATACAGTATGTGAGCCGTTAGATCAGGACCCACAAGGGAACCATAGTGAGCATAATTTACAATATAACCGCCATCACTTGTGGGCTTTACACCATTATTTTCATAAATAGTGGCTGTAAGATAATCAATCTTTCAAAATGAGCACGTAAAACAAGATAAGAATTATGTATTAAGTGAGTTGTCAACACTGCACTGTGGAGGGCTGTTGCGACAGGGACAAATCCCACATCACTCACTCTCTGTATGACACATCACTGTCCTAATGTGCAGCACGAATGAATATGCAAACAATTAAAGTACATTAATGTAATGAGTAAAGGGACATTAGTCCTTGTGAAATGAGCTTGAGGCTGTATGAATTCAACGCCATACATCACTGGAAATGATAATGCTTCAAGCTGTTATGCCACTTAATAATAATAATTTAGTTGAATTGGTGCGGCTGTGTGATGGTTGGCTTAGAAAGTAACGAAGGTACTGACCTCTTCCATGAGAACAATCTTCAAATTATTGTAATAATTTTCTCCCAACTTAGTTGTTAAGCTAATTACTAATTCCTCCATGTGCCGTAGTCCCTGTCACTGCTGACCCATATAATAAATAGCCCATTAAGACCCGGGGACGATTCTTAAACGTACAAATGTTCACAAATCTTGCAAGGTCTTGACTTGGGGTGGTGTAAAGTACAACCATGCGTTGTCCTCCGATACACATGGTGGCACCAGCTGCTTAATCTCGCCTGACAGACAGTGAAAAGTTTCACCGGGAGGGTGCTTGCAGAGGAACACACCAACCCTCCCAGTTCAGCTCCCCGCTGAATAAAGCTGAATGGACCAACTGATACAGAAATCACCCTCAACCATCTGGTTTACCCATCCAAGAACACGGCCAGTATTTATTGGAATGTTACCGCTGCACCACCACCCGGATGCCCCCCCCCCCGGTGCTGATGACACAACTACCGTTTTAAACCCTAACCCTAACCCTAACCCTGTTTGTTTTCTTATACTGTAGGAGGATGATAATGGCAACAGTCGTGCTTAATTGGAAGCGATCGTAGAGAGAGCTTCTGTTCTTCATATGCACTAATCAATTTATTTATAAATTAACCACTTAATCAAGATAATATTATGTCAGTTTTAAAAGCAAAAAGTGTTGCACATCTCACATCTTCTCTGGGTCTGTCAAAACAAACGTGCAAGAGGTAATTTGTTCTAAATTAATACTGTGTATGTGTGCATAGGACATGCACGTGCCAGCTCAGTGAAAGTAGACATGTGACAGATGAAGGACATTCTAATTTCCAGACATGGTCTAATTGAAAGAAACAATTTAAGCAATCAAACACATAACAAGGGCACATTGCACACAGAGCTCTATGGTCGCATGTTTGCGCTGCATCAGACCTTGAGACAGGGAAGATATATATAGTGGGTGAGTGATGAACACGTCAATATCAGCGCCCACAATCCCATCTTTAATAATTCACCCTTCAGACAAGTTTTGTGGAGAGAAATGCAACAAGGTTTTCCTCCCCTTAGTCTTATGTCCAACCACTTTGACCAAATTGCCTCCAGGCAGGCAATTTCATACCTTGAGCTCCAGGTATTCAAATGCAGTGAATTCTGGGATATAGGGTCTAGCAAGAGATTAGTGAGCACAAAAGATCCTTTGTTAAATTTAATTACAATTCTTGATCCACACCTAAAACCAATAGGGATTGGAACTGTTCAAGTTTCAGGCTGAGAACATGATATGAGGATGTATTGAACTGAAATAAAATAAAAGTTAGATTAAACCCCCAGAGCAAGACCGCATAAGAAAATAAGCTCTAAAGCTTTGTGTGTTTTTCCTTTATAATATATAATAATATATTGCTCTTTTATATGCATTGTGTCAATAAAAACATCAAACAATCAATCAATGGAGCTCACATTATGTATTGTTTTCATAAATGTTCATAAGTTTATGATTCAACTGACTGAGGCATTATCAAAACCAAAACAATATTTTACCCCAAGTGTGACCATGACCAAATAATCCTGTTTAAAAAATAAATAAAACTGAATTGAATTGAATCAGCTCCATGCTTCTATTCTCAACCAATCACATAGTCACTTCATAATATAGCACCCTATTTAAATGGGGAAGTTAAATTGCTCATTCCTTGCGTGCTTTTTACTGCTGCCTACTGCGTCTATGCTGATGCTGTTTTAAAACTATTGCTCACCCTCCACCACCCCAGCCATCTACCACCTGTCGTTTTGGATCTACTTTTATGTACTGGGATTCAGAGTAATATGCTGTCTCAGAGTATTTAAAAGCAGATCCAATTCATCGCCAAACCAAAATTATTCAATAGAAATATATTTTATACATTCATGATGGAGTTGTCCTGACTGAAGTGAACATTTTATGTCAGAAAGAGAGCAGTCTTGTGTACTACAGCCCTATAACATACTCATGTACCCATTTTCATGACTAATAGCAGATATAAGCAGCGCAGCAAAATTGTACTCAAGTACAGTAAATGCAGCAGGCGCGCATATGTGTGGGAGGGAACGAGGCAACGTGAACCGGTGGTCAGCATGACATTGCAGTCTTCATGTAACCATCAACTATGATTAATTTCCTTAAGGAAATTAATCATAGGAAGATGCCAGCAGCATAATACTGTATGCTGCGAAAACAAACTGAATCATAACTTCCTTCTGGTGCTGAAGCAACCAAAGTGCTTCACTTCTGAACCTCTTCAATCATCGCACCACTTGCATTTCGGGCTCGGCTCTCGCCTCAATTATCACATTAAACACCCACACCTGCTCCTCCAAGCGCTCTTGTGTCACATCAACACACTTCACATAGCACTCTGGCATAAACATGTAGACTTTTCTTTTTCCATGCACGCCCGCCTCAGCACCTACTCTGCCTCTCCACTTCAAAAACAGGACTAATATACTATGCACAAACTGCTTCAGAGAAGGGGACAAAAAAACACTTTTGCCTTAAAAAAAAAACTCTCCACTTGCCCCCCTTCGCCTCCCACATTCTTCTCCTCCTATTTTCTCTCTCCTGCTATTCTGTCTCGCTCCTATGATGTCAGAGAAGTGTATTTGACATTAGCCATTACTCAGGTGTCCCCTGTGTCTCCTCCACAAGGTGGTCTTGGACTCCTGGCCTCAGAGCCCTTGCTGGCTATCTGCCCTACAGACGGGCCATAGGGTCCATGCTCAAGCTACAGTCAGGTATACCAAGGCCACAATAAGGGTGACATATCGTTGTCGTCGGGTGGAAACCTTGTATGTCCAAAACCGTTTGTTTTGTATTTATCATTTAAAAAATGATTTAAACTAGTGAAAACAGCCGATCTACAAGCACACAACGCCTCGCTGTGCGAGGCGTTGTGTGCTTGTAGATTTGCTGTTTTCACTACTTTTGTTCGACAGCCTTGTATGATGAAGCAGGGCTTTACTTTGCGATAAAAACGAACAAATTTGAAACTTGGAGATACGAGGTTTCTGCCCGACAGTGACCATATAGGAAGCGACTGAAGCTTAAGATGATGAGATGAGGGACGCGAATGAAAGCGGCGGGCGGGAGGGGGGGGTTTAAGAAAGCTGAGACGAGAAATCACTTAGCATATATTTTCCAATTCCTAAGGTTGGATCCCAGCAAACTGCTTATAGATGCGATCAGACGTGCGGCTGCCACAGGTTTTTCCCAGAACTGCTGAATAACCGATACGAAAAATGCCCCAATTTCTCCTCCCTCTGTAATGAGCGAGAATCCCGCGGCAGCACACCGGGGACAAATTAACATCTTGCCCCCGCCGAGTCGCTTGTCGATAGCGCAAATGTGCTTTCTGCAACATGTTCAATTATACTCTCAAATCAGAGAGGAACTTAATCAAGAGCTCCCATCTCATTATCCCCGAGGTCACCGTATGTCTCTCTGAGCTGAAAGGAAAAGGGGGGGGGGGGGGGGGGGTGAGGGACAGAAGGTTCACAAAATATACAATATAGGGACTCAGCAGTTAATTTAAAAAAGATACGTGGAGTTTTTTATTAGTGTCTGGGTTTGTTACTTGGAGGAAGGAACAGGCAGCCTAAGGCTGTCTATACTATAAACAGTTTGGTGACAGTTTTCACGCCTTTGAATACTGATGGGCGGCTCGATCGATGGATATACAGGGCACGCGGCTCTTGAGAGAATGACACTGAATGTACTATATTGTCGTTGTCGGGTGGAAACCTTGTATCTCCAAGTTTCAAATGTGTCCGTTCAAGTAAAGCCCAGCTTCATCATTCAAGGCCGTCGCACAATGGTAGTGCTTGTAGATCGTCTGTTTTCACAAGTTTAAATCATTTTTAAATTGATAAATGCAACGGTTTTGGACATACAAGGTTTTAACCCGACAACGACGATGTAGAAAAGCTCTCTTTCTTTTTCTGTTTAACGAATTCGCCAAACAGGGTCTATTTCCAGCAGGCAAGTCTCAAAGACAGTGGACAGCAAAGTGAGCAAATCAGCAGCATTCATAAAAGATTCACCTTGGGTTGACTGAAGAGGGCTTTACACCCCCCTCCCTCCTCCCCCCTCCCACCCACCTGTCTGGAGGCGTTCCGCTCTGTTTAGTGTGCTATCACGCCCCTCGCAGCCAGAAAGCACAGCAAAAAATGCAGAACCGCATTAAATCACTATCACGAAAAGCTCGCCCCAGTTTCAATCATGCACTTTGAATGCACCACGCTGTTCAGAAACAACAATTTGCCGGACGTTTTTTTCTTCTTTTTTTTTTGATGATTATATCCTCCTAATTTTCACTTAATTCTTGCTCAGTGTGAAGAGGGAACAAGTAGTGGAAATAATTCTATACTTTCTCCATGTTCTATATACTGTACTGTATTTCCAATTGCGTATATACAGATTAAGGGAGATATTTTTTTAAGCAAACACTGGTTTCTGCTTTACACAGGAAGGGTTGCCATGCCATCATGAGACTCTAATTACTTTCAAATGTGTAGGATCCTCTATCCATACAAATCTCTAAAAATATAAACCTGCCCACGTTACTTCTTTGCACAATGCAGAATTGACGCAAATCATGACCTTTTCGCATAAGTCAGATAGCATCATAGGTTATGACAAATGCAGTCATTACACTGAAGAAAGGTGTGCTCAGTAGGGTGCTCGGTGCATCCCCCCATTTCCGACATGCTGCCATTCCGACATCCCCCATTCAGACACTAACCCTATACCTAACCCTAACCTCTATGGAAGTGCTGCCACTCAGACAATTAGAAGTCAGTCAATGTTGGAATGAAGGCATGTCGGATTGGAGAGCAGCCCTTTGCTCGGGTGAGCGCATATCTCCACCAGGAGGCATGACTTAATGATAATAGTGATTTAGTCAAATGTCTATATAGCCATGAAAGATTAATGTAGCATGTGATTAGCACCTGTACATCATCTCTTTTCCCTTCCTCCCTATCTTTAATTGTCTCCCGATCTTTCCATCTTTCTTTCTGTCTCAGGCATGCAATGACAACTTTTGGGTGTAAATTTAAAAAAGGGCAATGGGGGGAGGATTATAATAAAGGATTGTAATCAAATTGTGTCTTCAGGTATTTCTGAGAGAGAGCAGACAGACAGACACACAGACACACAGACAGAGAAAAGAAAGAGTGAGGGGATGGCATATGTTGTCATCATGATCACTCAATAATACTATAGGACAAACATCAACTTAGTAATTCTGTAAGGGGTCTTCAACGTTTTCAGGCCGGGGACCCCCAAACTGATGGGGAGATGGAGCAGGGACCCCCTACCACCTCGTAGGTTGGGTGGTGGTCTGGGCTACGACATATTTTTTATTTTAAACATGTACAAGTTGTAGCGAGCAGGGTGGCCATACCACTACCATTTCCAAACATACTACTTATTAACTGAGAACCAATGATACTGTATGTTGCTTTGCAAATCCTTCACGAGAGTAAGTAAGATCATGTCTGCGTGGCACGACACTCAAACCATAACCTGGAGGGACGAATGTGCTGTGATTTTATATTCTCAAAAATTACATAGTGCATGATGACAAATATTCCAGAAGTGCCTGCTGTCAGCGTTCACAAATGGTAAATGGTGCATTTATATACAGTAGCACCTTTATCCAAGGTGTTTTACAATGATGCCTTAAATTCACCCATCCCTGTCTGTCTCAATATTATTTTCAAAAATGGCAGATCTACAAGCGTGCAGCACGGCACTCAGTGGCGCGTTGTGAGCTTGTAGATCTGCTATGTTTAATAGTTGAAGCATAAAATAATGCTTATCTACCTATCTATCTATCTATCTATCTATCTATCTATCTATCTGTGTTCATGCCCGTAGCCAATCACGTATAGCCAATCAGAGAGAGGCAAAAGGTGACATCATAATATCGAGGCATATATAAGGGCCTCGAGAGGGACCGTCTATGATTGTAGCCAAC
>NC_137811.1:25708519-25856019 GCF_963921795.1 Nannobrachium achirus
CAGCCAGTCTGTACAGCCTCTCAAAAGAGAACAGATAAATGAATGGATCTCTTTTCAGCAATTTCCTCTCTCAAGCCCACATGGTCGAGTGTGCGCAGCACTTTTGACAGCAGATTGCATAGAAAACCAGGGACTATGCCTTGCTGTAGCCGTGTGAAAACACATTTTGAAAAGAGGCCGATCCATACCAATGATCCAGGGACCCTGCTGCAAGCATGGGATCATTAACTAACGGTTAGATAGCCTGTTGATTATTCAATTAACGTTAGGATAAATGTGTTTGTTACTAATTGTTGCTAGCCTGCTTTTGGCTGTTGTTTTAATTGGCTCCTTGTTGTCCTGTGTGTGTCAGGGGGGGTTGAGAGGGAGAAACAGGCAGACAGACACCTCTAAATAAAAACGACATTCTAGTTTTATAATGAATGTGATATCTTCCTCGGGTCTGTGAAAAAGGATATCCAGGAATTGAGATAATGTTGAGATATAAACAACATTTTGGTCTACAGTATGGGGTTTTAACCTTAACAAAAACAAGTTTTACTCTTACGTACCTGTACAAAAGATGTAACAATAAAGTTAAACCCTTAAACCTTGAACCTTACCCATAGCCATTCACACTCCAATTTCCTGCCTCCTGCACAAACACAAGGGAGCTTTTCTTACCTTGAACTCAAATGCAATGAGTGCTTGGATAAAGGTCTGGCTAGACCGGTTGATGGTCAGGGAAAATAAATAAAACATTTGGGCAAGTGGAGTTTGCTTTCAAGTTGCCCAACAGGCAATAGTCCGAGCGTTTGAGGCAAACATCGTGCACTTTATGAAAGAAGCATGAAATTTGGCACACAGTAAGAACATGCCATATGGAACATTTTTGGCTATAGGGGCATCGCAGATTTGTCTTGGGAAACTTGTGGGAGCCAATCAAAGTTGCTCTCATAGCAATACTATAGAGTCAAATAATTAAAAAAAATATATATGCTTTAAGTAGCATGTTATTCGGGATTCTGAATCCAATGCAAGCATTTGTTTTGCACGAAAAACATTCCTTTCTGAGAAACGGCCGCCACAAAACTTTGAAAAGTGATCACTAAACCATAGTTTTATGGGGTCCGTTTTTAGCCCAAGGAATGTTTTTCCTGCAAAACAAATGTTTGCATTGGATTCAGAATCCCAAAAAATACCTAGTTTGACCCCTTACATGCTACTTAAAGCATATTTATTTTTTGTATTATTTTACTGTATAGTAAAGTCTATGAGAGCCCAACTTTAATTGGCTCCCACAAGTTTCCCAAGACAAATCTGCGATGCCCCTATAGCCAAAAATGTTCCATATGGCATGTTCTGACTATGTGCCAAATTTCATGCTTCTTTCATAAAGTGCACGATTACATCAAAATACTGCCTGAAACGCCTGGACTACAAGTGCGTTTGAGGCGGAAATAGTATTGGCTCTTCATTAAAACAATGCTACAGTACTTTTTACATGTAGCTGCACTCATTCTGTTTTCAGTTATCGATTAGATTTAATATTTTCTACAAGTGCATCATCATTTTATAATGGACGATTTACTTTTCGGGTAAGTGGACAAGACCTTTGGGCAAGAAGAAGATAACCTTACTGCCTCTGAGACTTTAGTGTAGATCCCTGAGGACTAAACATTACTTGTAGCTTTGTTTTAGAAGAATTCTTGTTCTAAAACATGAACAGCCTATCCATGTTTGAAAGTTTCAGACGGACGAAGGAACATGTAAGGAGGAGTGCAGTTGACTTGCCCTCCCATTTGCCCCATACAGCAGCTCAAATATGAAGTATTATGTCTTAATATTTGTTCATATCATTTTATCTTCCTCTTTTCCTTTTGGCTAATTCCCATCGGGGTCACCACATCTGCTTCTGTTCTCTGCGTCTTCCTCAGTCACTCCAGCCACCTGCATGACCTCTCTCACCGAATCCATAAACCTCCTCTCAGGCCTTCCTCTTCTCCTAACCTCCTAATCATAAACCTCCTTCTCCAATATACCGTTCATTCCTCCTCTGCAAATGTCCAAACCATCTCAACATCTGCACACATGGACGTGCTGGGCCCCTGATTCAGCCCGGGAAAAAGAGTTGGAGAGGCCCTCATTGCGCGCTATAGAGAGATCTCTCTCTATAGCGCTGCTGCTAGTGGGCCAATTACATGAATTAGGCCTGTATTTCGTTGTTGTTGGGTGGAAACCTTGTATGTCCAAAACCGTTTGTTTTGTATTTATCATTTAAAAAATGATTTAAACTAGCGAAAACAGCCGATCTACAAGCACACAACGCCTCGCGGTGCGAGGCGTTGTGTGCTTGTAGATCTGCTGTTTTCACTACCGGACCGGACCGGCCGAGAATGAACCGGCCGTTCGGGAGTTGTCCCGCTTTTCCCAATGGCCAGCACGTCCCTGTCTGCACATGCCCAAACCTTCTAACCTGCGTTGATCCTTAAATATAGCCATTTCCAATCCTGTGAATCGGAAACTACACCTCTGGTCTCAGTCGTTGCTAAAATTCCCAAGCTGTACAGAAGGACTGGTCTCGCTACCATCTTAATATCCTCTGTCTCACTCTTGCTGGTACCCTCAGTCACAAATCACTCCTGATACTTTCTTACCACTGTTCAACCCATCCTGCACTCTCTTCTTCATCTCTCTTCCACACTTTGGTTAGTTGACATATACAGTATATGGAGTATTTAAACTCCTTTACCTTCGCCACACCTCCTTGCATCCTCACTGTTCCCCTGCCTCTCTCTCTTTCTCGTTCAGACACACATATTCTCTCTTATTGCTGCTGACTTTCATTCCTCCTCTCTCTAGTGCATGCCTCCGCCTTACCAGATGCTCTTCAACCAGTGTCCTCCTCTCACTAAATATCACAATGTCGCCGTGGAACATCTTATGCACCACATATCTGGAACAAACTCCTAGAAATCTGCAGGTCTGCTGCCACTATTATTTTTTCTTTCTTCCCCTTTCTCTTCTGCACTGTAACTGTATACATTGTTTACTTATTTTGTTTAATGCATCCTAATGTCATTTTTTTTATAATTGCATTATCGTGTTTCCTTTGTTTGATGTTTTGTGTAAAGCACATTTTTTGCAGTGTTGTTGAAAAGTGCTATACAAATAAAATTGCCCTGCCTAGCCCATCGTGCCTCCCGCCTGATTTGTCTGTCAACCTGTCCATTACCAATGCAAGCAAGAAAGGGCTCAGAGCCAATCTTTGATGTAAGCCCAACCCCACCTCGAAACTATCCGTCACTCCTCATATCATTTTATTGAAATTAAATGCTGGTGTAGCATTTTTTTTTCTGTGCAAACATTAACTAAATATTGCAATTCAAAGCATGACTTATTTTTCCTACAACTTGTCTTTTTTTTCAGCTGAGAAAGTGTGAAAATCCCTTTCCAAAACTTTTAAGCCCCTTTTCCTCTGAATTTCAGGCTTCAGTAACACACATTTCAATATGCGCTCTGTAGTTTCAAATCTCTTAGGTCAAAAGCAAGTGATGCCACATTCTGTAGCTCCAATCTTCTACTTCCATATCTCCAAAAGCATCACGTTTAATGGAAAATTGTTCAGAAATAGCTAAAATAACTACAAGCTTGCCTCAAACACAACACAATGCGAGAGAGAGAGAGAGAGAGAGAGAGAGAGAGAGAGAGAGAGAGAGAGAGAATTCCTTAACAGTTTTACTGCCAGATGTTATTATTTATTCATTGGGTCTTGTGCCAGCAAAAGCAGCTTACCTTTGCGAGGTTATAGACAAAGATCTATTCGTTTTTTTTTGTTTTTTGTTTTTTTTCCCTCATTACATAGTGCACTTTGGTCATACTAGCAGTAGGGGGCAGCCTCATGCAAGAATTAATGTGAAATGGCCGCGGCCGGATGCCGTCCGTCAAGACCACTAAATTGCTACAAAGCAATAGACCCAGAGAAAATAACAAGGAAGTGTTTTCTTACTCCATTGATGCTAACGTCCAGTGGGTTTTTGAGAGCACTTTTACGGGAGATGTGTTAACGGTACACACCCGCGCGACCCCTCATCAGTTTACAGACATCAAAACAAGGTACAAAAGAACGAGCCAAAGAACGTACTATTGGCATCGCGCCGCCGTGAAAAACGGGGCGAACGGGAACGTCCAAAGCGGTAAAAGAGAATGAGCTATGGGCACACTGCAGAGTGCATATTACATGGCCTACCCATGGCCATGTAAGATGCAGAATGTGATGAAATAGCCAGCACACAATTTCCAAATTGTAGTATCCAAAGTTATACCGTATAGATCTGAAGTGTTTTTGTAATAATAATAAAGTAATATAAAGTATTGAATATTGGAAACACTTCAGTAAAGTAAAAAATCCTCAAAAGTGTACTTACAGTGAGTATACTTGAGTACATGTACCTAGCTACTTTTTCCACCACTGCTGCGTTCAGGGGGGAGGGGTGGGGGGGCAAAGAACAGGAGTTGTAACTACAGCTCTATGAATTCTGGATGACTGCCACAGGCACTGTTAAGCACTGCCTCTGGCAGTCAGGAGGAATGAAATAGAACTGACGTTTCCATTTAATTTGGCTTTCTCACAGTAATGCATTCTGTACAAAAGTATTAATAACTTATTAGATGTTGTTAAATATGTTACCTTTTGTTGGGGAAAAAAAAGTTTAAAACAGGCCTTTCATTTTTTTGTTTTACAAATTGCCTGTGAGGCAATACTTGGCAGTGATGCAGAAAGCCTGTCAGCATTATGCTGTTTATATAAAATCCTGCTTATGCTGAATGTTTGCTTCAATTTAACTTGATGAACAGCAGTTAATAGTGAAGGTTTAATGTTAATGTGTAATGTACAATAACGTGTAATGAAATTAGTTTTTTGTTCAGATCATTTGTATTTGATGGAGTTGGCATCGAAAACGGTATTGTTCAGTTATCGGAAATAAAACAAACCTCATACCCAGCCCTACACCCACCTACACCTGTTGGACAGCACAATTGACTGTGAGTCCAGAGTGGCCTACATCTGGCCTACATCTTGGCACAAAACTCTCAAAGTTTGTTGTACACCCAGGGTAGCACCACTCACTTCACACTAGGTGTGATCTTTATATTTCAGGTGAAAGAAAGACTATAATCCGCCCGGCCATGTATATTTTGTTTACATCCTGGCCACACGGTGTGTTCCTTTTGTCTGTGAAAATAAGGTAAAAAACACTGAAAACCCCTGGCAGAGGTGGATGAATTCATTATAATTAATACCAGGCAGGAGGAGGTGTTAGGAACGCGAAAGTTCACAAAGCTCTAAAAGGGCTTCAAAGATTGGTTTTCTTTTATAGAAAAGGAAACCGTGTTTGCATATATTAGCTTGTAAAGGAAACAAGGAAGGAAGACTTAACCACAATGTATTTCGCCCACACTTTCGCCAATTATGTTTATTTCAAAGCTAAACGAATCAGAGCTATAAAATGAGCTATCACTTGTTTAGATTGGCCGTATCTTTGTGTCTCTACAGCGCATTGAAGTACGTGATTCTAAAATCTGTAATTCTGAGAAAAAGACCTTTGTTTTGACAAGGACCAGTGGTTTCCAACTTTTTAGCTCAAGATCCAAGAGAAAGATTTGATGTCTCCCCGGGACCCAAACTAGTGAAAATAGCAGATCACACCAAGCTACCAACGATTAATTAAAATCATCAAATTATGAAAGAATATTCAATTATAATACTTGACCCTTGAGCTCTTAACTTTTTTTAATTGATTAAGTCCAATTATCCCCTGCAGTTATATCATGTTCTTTCATTTGTCTGAAACTTTTAAGACAAGAATAGATGCTTTCACCTATTGTTTTAGCGCAAGAATCGTAATTAAATTAAACAAAAGGTCTTTTGTGCTCACTAATCTCTGGTCAGACCGTTATCCAAGAATTCATTGCGTTTGAATACCTGGAGTTCAAGGTGAGAAATGATTCCCCTTTGTTCGTGCTGGAGGCAAGCAATTATTTATTTTAGTGTGCGGTGGACAGGAGAATAAGGGAAGGAAAGACTTTATTGCAGCCCCTTTTAATGAATCCCCACAAAAGTCACAGATGTCAATAACAAAAAGATAAATATAAGCTGAATTTCACTGCCATCAGGGTGCCTGGTGGCAGAGCCAGTTGCACTAACTAACCACATGTGACTTGTGAGTTGCGAGGACCAGAGTTTTAGTCTGACTCCCATCATGTCTGGTTCTCTCTCTTCCCTCAGTTTTCAGTTTCTCTATTATGCTGTTAATAAAGTAAATAAATGCCTTGTTGCCCCCCGAAGAATACATTTAAAGCCAAGTTCAGAGCAAAGATTTTCAATGAGATGAAACCGTTTTAGAATGTTGTCTCATGAGATTTAACTTGTCGCATCACAATTGTTCAGAAGAGTGGGTTGGGCACATCCAGTTCGTTGCTGGTGCTGGAGTTCAAAAGACTAAACGTCTGCACAACAGCATTGCTCCTAAGTATTTGGTTTTAAAACACTGAAAATGGGAATCAAACCTGTGACTCAATGCAAGGCCGTATTAGAGCCTACTATGTGGTATTAGTCACATGTTGGGGGATTTGTCACATGTTGACTAGGGGGGATATGAGTTATGATTCTGTCCCTCCCTATAGGACATAATGGCACAGAGTCGGCTCAAGCTGACTTTGCAACGCTCAGCACGGTGACTTGCTCGCCTTACGGCTCACTCACGGCTCACTCTGTGGGGCCTCTCGTGGCTCAAGTTCCACTTCAGAAGGCGCGTCTCACTCGCTTTAACTGCTTTTGGGTGGAGTCGTCACCCTTCTACATCTTTGGAACTGTACTTCCGCATTCCTGATGTGCCTGGGAAGGCACCGTTTCTCGTATTCAGCCCTACCATAGTCACCGTTTGACTTCTTGGGATGTCCGTTCCAAGAAGTCACAATAATAGCATTTTTGGGGAGTGAGAGAGTGTTGCTCTTGTATGACGAAGTAGGGCATTCAAATAATTTACCAAAACAACAACAAAACATAAAAAAGTTGAACAATGGAGATACAAGGTTTCTGCTCGACAGAAAGATATGTGTTCTCTTGTCCCCGTCTCATCTGTCTGTTGCGGCTCCTGAGACGGGTCCCAAAAGTCCTATTTAATCAGTCACACCTGGCCGAGTGAGGTCCCCATCATTTCATGAGAGTGAAATTAAATAACACGCACCCATGTGACAGCGTTTGGTCTGTGGAATGTATTATTATTATTATTATGAAGTTGTGGAATATGCCGCAGTTATGCGGGGAAGGGGGTGGAGGGGAGGTTTGTCAGAGAGAGAGAGAGAGAGAGAGAGAGAGAGAGAGAGATTAACCCAACCGACAGCTCCATTAGAGTCTTAACCTGAGCTTTGATCATTGCCTGAGCCGCTCTTTAGATCGGGCAATGGAACAGACGCCACACACGGCAAATCTGACAGGCTCCTATACTCACACACATTATACACACACACACACACACACACACACACACACACACACACACACACACACACACACACACACACACACACACACACACACACACACACACACACACACACACAGTACCAGCAACACCGCCGATTGTGCCCAGGCTTCAACTGTGATCAAAGCCCCCCTCTCTCACAAGTAAGGCTCCCATCTGTCTACCCACAATACAAACACACCGAGGGGTAGCGAGCTAGCGAGTGAGAGTGGTGGGGAGGGATGGGATGGGGTGGGGGGGGAGACTGGCTTGTCAGTTTGAGTGAAAGAGCGTATTTTACTCCTCACAGGAGTACAGTATGTGGGAGTTTGTGGAGACAAAAAGCTTATGTGATGTTTGTTTTTTTTCCCTCCCTGTCAAATCCCCACTTCCTTCACTGTGAGTTTGTGAAATGCAATATAATGGCTTATATGCCAGCTTCCCCCCTCTCGCGTGTCAAGCGCCATCAGCGCGAGACATACATTCTGTGTGTCACAGCGCGCGGCACAAACACATGAAAGTGAATGATCTTTCTTTGTTTCAACACTGGCTAACTGAGGAGGTTCTTCCAAGACTGTGGTTCTCAAAGTGGGGTCCAGGGGAGGTTCAAGTGGGTCCCCAGCAAAGGGTTAGGGTTAGCACATTGTGTTAAGACATTTGAAACCCTTTATCCATATTCTATACGCTGGCTATTAAAAAAGATAGCCAACGTATAGATATACAATTCAGCGCGGCATTTTTTGAACATCTTGAGAGTGTTTAAAATAAATACATAATAGTTTTGCATTTTTTAACAAAAATCAAATCTTCTTTTCTGGGTCCCTGCCACAAATCATTTTCAAATGGGGTCTGCGGACAAATATATGTATATATCAATTTGGGGGTCCTTAATTGGCACAATATTTTTTGAGAACCACTGTTCTAAGAGCCATTGATGATTCAAGTTTCTTTATTAGGCTAAACCCCTTGAGATGTGCCATCTCGTTTTAGAGGGGGGCCATTAACGCTTGTCTCTCCTCTCTTCTCCTCTCCTCTCCTCTCCTCTCCTCTCCTCTCCCCATTCAGTGTGCTTTGGCGTGACATATTGGCATATGGCAAGAGTGTTAACATTGCTAATGCATTAACTCTCTCGCTCTAAATGTCTCCCTCTCCCATTCACACACACACACACACACACACACACACACAAACACACACACACACACACACACACACACACACACACACACACACACACACACACACACACACACACACACAGAGGATGAAAACATCATTCCCTGCCTCAGGGGTTGTCGTGCCGTGCCCCTTGCCCAATTACAAGGCTAATGTAGTCAGTGAAAAGATCAAGCCGATGAACCTGCTATTCACACACAGCTTAACCCTTGTGCAAACCTGATGCTCCATATATACCAAGGTCTCACGGCACTGCTCAAGCCATCAGCAGGGTTTTGCATTCATTTATGCGTAGCCAGCGTCGACATAAAGCGCAATACACACAAAGGAGACCATTTAGAAAAGGAGGGGAAAAAGAGATATAAATAAATTCATAGAAGAAAAAATATATATTGGCTGTCCAAGTTAACTCACCGTTATGTTAATCACGCTTAATTATATTAATCGCAATTAAACGCATATATTTGAATTTTAGCCATTTGGACTACCCTTAGATTAGGACAATGGTAATCAACGTGGTTCTCAACGGTAGGTTCCGTACGGAACCATTGTTTACTTAGATATGGAAGGATGACCTCCCACTTGGGTAATGACGCCCCCTGGCGATCATTCAGAGAAACTACTTCAGCTCCCGTACTAACGTAGGTAGGAAGGGCCTGTCACTCAAACCGGAGTGACCCGCCTCCAGGCTATATAAGCCCCCGGAGGCGGAAGTAACATCCTCTTAATACCACTCTCTGCCACATTCAGTGAAACAGAGGGGCATTACGTGGGAGGTCATCCTTCCATATCTAAGTAAACAATGGTTCCGTACGGAACCTACCGTTTACTGTCAATATTCCAGGATGACCTCCCACTTGGGATTCTTAAACTCCCCTCTAAGCCACAACCTACTCTCATACCCCCACACACCCCTCATACGGGTGAGCACAGCCCAAACGGGCGTGACCCATCACCCAGAAGGTCCCAGGCCCACCGGACCTGGGTGTGAAGGCATGAGAAATTAAGGAGAGACCCTGACAGACCGAAGTCCGCCTCATTCAACTAAATGAAAAGGACAAGTCCGCCTTATAAGTAAGACACACTATATAAGGAAAACACAGGGTCCCCCCCAAAATACCCCAGGTGGCTACATGCCCACCTGTGGGAGGGGAAGATCCGACTCCTCTATGACGTAGAGGAGGCAACTGCACCCAGAACCGAATGCGCTAGCGAAGAGGATTCGATATCCAGGTGATAGTAGGCTGCAAAGGTAGAAGGCGAAGACCAATTCGCCGAAACACAAATCTCCTGAACGGAGACTCCCTTTGCCAGTGCCCACGAAGTAGCCACACCTCTAGTGCTATGGGCTTTAAGTGCCTCCGGCACTTCCACACCCGCACTAGAGTAAGCCAGCCTAATAGCATCCACAATCCACCTCGAAAGAGTGGGTCTAGACACCGGCTTTCTGACAAGAACATTGCCCATTTCTACAAAGAGCTGAGAAGAAGCTCTAGAACCAGCAGTCCTGTCACAGTAGGCCTTCAATGCCCTGACAGGACAAAGGCAATTCAGCCGCTCATCCTCCGCCGAGACAAACGGAGGAGGATGAAAAGCCAGAAGAACAACAGGCTCCTTAGGAACCACCATGTTCTTAGGAACAAACTTAAGATGAGGCTTGAGCAACACCTTGAGATCATTGTTCATAAACTGCATGCACTCCGCAGACACCGAGAGAGCTTGCAGGTCACCAACTCTTTTAGCCGTGGCCAAAGCCAGCAAAAGAGCCGTCTTGAAACTCAAAGGTTTCAAAGGCATCCCTACAAGCGGCTCAAAGGGAGCCCGACATAGGCCCCCTAGAACCACCTGCAGATCCCAAACTGGGAACAAAGACCTAGTCACCGGCCTCAAACGTTCAACTCCTTGCATGAACTTGATGACCTCCGGGACTTTAGAAGGTGCCTTGCCCGCCACCCCCAGGTGACAGGCATTAATAGCCGCCAAATACCCCCTAAGGGTAGAAAATGCTAGACCACTTCTCAAGCGGTTCTGCATAAATTCCAGAATTTCCTGGGCTGACGCCACATGAGCCACCACAGGTGGAACACGCGACTCGCACCAGTCCTCAAAGGCATTCCACCTTCCATCATAAGACGCCCTCGTAGAGGGCGCCTTAGCACTCTGAATGGTATCAACCACTTCAGAAGAAAAACTGGCTGCCAGCAGGTTTAACCTTTCACGTGCCAAACCCACAGGTCTAGGACCTGCAGGCCTTGGTGGAAGATCTCCCCCCTGGCCTGACTCAACAGGTCCCTGCACTGAGGCAGCTGCCAACCCGGTTCGCAAAGGAGAGGGGCGATCGCCGATCTCCACGTGCCCTTGTAGGGAGCCACCAGGAGCATCTCCAGACCGAACCTCCTGACTCTCTCCAGAGTGGGTCGGATTAAGTCGAAGGGGGGAAACGCGTACAGTAGACCTCTCGGCCACGTGTGCGCTAAGGCGTCCAACCCCAAGGGAGGACTGCCCTTCACCGCGAAGAACAACGGACACTTCGTATTCTCCGCTGACGCAAACAGGTCCGCCACTGGCTGACCAAACTTGCGAAAAATCTGGCTCACCACCCTGGGGTGGAGAGACCAATCCTCGTAGCGAGGACCTCCCCTGGACAGGAGATCTGCTCCGCTGTTGAGGAGACCTGGGACGTGTGAGGCCCTGATCGACTTGAGGCGCGACAAGCACCAAACCGTCAATTCTCGAGCCAGACGGTCCAGTGGCAACGACGACAGGCCCCCCTGACCAGGACGTGACAATGCAAAATCCAATGCTCGAAATGCTTGAGCGCCAGGAGTATAGCCATCAACTCCAAATAGTTGATGTGACGACCCCTCATCTCCAGAGGCCAAAGCCCCTGCGCTGTGCGCCCCTCGAAAGTGGCTCCCCATCCACTGAGACTGGCGTCTGTCGTGATCGACTTGTGGGAAACCACCTCGCCAATCGAGACTCCGCTGGTGAGGAACCCCTCCACCAGCCACGGAGACAGGGCGATCGCGCAGGAAGGGGAAACCGTAACCTTCTTGTACTTCAAGGAGGGCGGGATCCCGAGGGATAACATCCATCTTTGAAAAGGTCTCATATGAAACCTGCCCAAACGCAACAGATGTACTGCGGAAGCCATCATTCCCGTCAGTACCATGCAACTCCTGTAAGTGACCTCCTGGCCCACTTGAAAGGAGTCGAGACATTCCCGAAACCTGTCCACCCTCTCCTCTGAGAGACGGGCCGACATGTCGGATGAGTCCAGAAGGACCCCAATGAATGTAAGACGACTTGCTGGAGTCAGCATGCTCTTGCCGTGGTTGACTATGAAACCTAAGGCCTTCAGGTGAGCCAAAACCACTTGTGTGTGACGCGCCACTTCGTGGGCGGAGCTCGCTGAAATCATCCAATCGTCGATGTACGTCGCCAACCTGACGCCCTGCCGTCTCAGCGGGGCGATGGCTGCTTCGGTCACTTTCACGAAAACCCTCGGGCTCAGTGACAGACCGAAAGGGAGTACTGTATACTCGTACAGGCGACCCTCGAAGGCGAACCGAAGGAATTTCCTGTGTGGGGGATAAATCTGGACGTGCTGATAAGCATCCTTCAGATCCACTGAACAGTGGAAATCCCCTTGCCTGACCGACCGTAACATGGTGGGTACTGTTAGCATCCTGAAAACGTACTTCTTCAGGTACACGTTTAGTGCCTTTAGGTCCAGGATGGGACGTAGCCCCCCCCCCTTTTTGGGCACCAGGAAATAACGGCTCCAAAATCCCATGCGGGATTGGGTCCTGTCCAGCTCCACTATAGCACCCTTGCTTAGCAATGAGCTGATCTCTTCTCTCAAAAGACTTGCTTTTAAACCACGTGCTCTGGTATGAATAACCCTGCTCGAAAGCGGGGGTATGTCTGCGAACTGTAACCTGTAACCCCTGGTTATCGTTCGAAATACCCAATGGCTCGGGTTGCATAACTTCCACTGGCGCGCACAGCGTGCTAGCGTGTTTTGAGCGAGAGAAACCCCACCACTGTGCTTCCGTGACGGCGGAGCTTTTTGGCGGCCGGACCGGAAGTGGGGAACCTGCGTATCCGTATCCGGAACGACCGGATGCGGAGCGCAAGGGTTCAATAGGCCGCATGGCGGAAACACCTTCTGGTTGTACCGCTTGACTAGCGGAGCTATTTTGCGGCGGGACCGGAAGTGGGGAACCTGCGTATCCGTATCCGGAACACCCGGATGCGGAGCGCAGGGGTTCAATAGGCCGCAAGGTGGGAACACCTTCCGATTGTACCGCTTGACTAGCGGAGCTCTTTTGCGGCCGGACCGGAAGCGGGGAGCTAGCGAATCCGTATCCGGTGAAACCGGAAGCGTTCGGTTTTGGCTCGATAGAGCGACAGGAAGAGCAAAGCGATTCGACTGATAAACAGACTCGCCCACAACTAAAGCATTCTCCCCTGACAGGAGAGGAACTTTTACGTTTAATACCTGCTCTAAGGCCTTTATGCTTGTCCCTTGACCCGGGCTCATAGTAGGCCGACAGAATTTCTGACTCAAGGTTAAATTCATAGCATCGCTCACGCGAGGGAAAATCCACTCGCGCGCATGAGGAACCATATAATTGTTTGACGTTAACATTACTGGTTGTTGATAAAACCTCTGACTGATTAAAGAGTCCTGACGGGACTCCATCATTCTTACAGGAGGCATGCATAAAGGATTCATATTGTCGACGCGAGGGATATCCCACTCGCGCGCTTGAGGAACCACATAATTGTTTGACATTAACATTACTGGTTTCTGATAAAACCTGTGATTGATTATCGAGTCCTGACAGGACTTCATCATTACTACAGGAGGCATGCACGATGGGGTCGTCTGTGCTAGTGCGAGAGAGTTGGACAGAGACAGACTTTGTTCTTTCAACATGTTTATTGCCGACACAGGAGGCATCAAAATTAACATTTTCATTTCCCCGACACGGGGTACCGAAAAACGCCCTCGTTTGGGGGGAGGGGGACCGAGAGACACCTCGGACCCCCGCCCCAGCACAATTCCCCTCTTCAGAGTGTCATTTGCGCTGTCCCCTACCGCGGCCACCGCGGTATGAAGACTGCTGCCTGCCATCCTTGGACGGGCGGCGCGGCTGAGCGCGCTCGGGAACCACAGCCTTGGTGCGGGGCCTGTCAGGCGCCCTGGCTGCAGAGGCTCCCCTGGAGGAAGACGAGTGCTTCTTAAAAGAAGCAGAGCGGCCCCTTTCCTTGGCGCGGGAGGAGCGGGACGTCCTCCTAGCTTGCTGCGGTTCATCCTGTGGCACTGTGGTGGACTCGACGATGTCCTTAGCCGCCTTGAAGAAGGTAACTCTACCCTGCAGCAGCTCCAAGCCCCCACCCATGAGGGTGGTGGGACTGTTCTCCATGTTTATGAGAGACTTGTACATCTCCCCGCGAGGACCTAGAGGCTTCTCGCCCACGTCCCTCTTAGGCTCGAGGTCGACATAGTCGAGCCAGCGGGCTCTCTCAGACTGGAGGTTGTAGTCCATGGACCTGCCCATCCACTTAACCGCATGCCAATTGACCTTCAGCATGATGTCAAATAGAGTGTTCAGTTCAGCTGTGTGCTCCCCCGTGGGCAGACCTTTGACCAGGTCCTTGGTGGAAGCGAGCAAGAGCTGGATCAGATTTAGGTCCTTAGCGGCCAGAGCAGCGGACCGGTAGGCGTTACGAGCCCTGTCCGACTGCAGCTTGTCCTCCAGGACAGTGAACCCCGGCGGGTTGGTGCCGACGGGGCCAACAAACGGCCCGTTTTTAGCCGTGCCTACATCTTTGTACTGGGGTCTGACGGAACTCAGAAAAGATTGTGCCAACAGGTGGTCCAGGTTAGGGCAGGTGGACATGCCTGCCTCCGCACCGCCCACCAAATCCAGCACAGAAAAAGGCAGCTTCCTGGGGTCTTTATGTGTCTTCCATGAGGAATGGAGGGCCTTGGTGAAACCTTTCACCAGCGGCAGCCTGGAGAGGACATACGGGGCGGGAACCGAAGGCTCCTGCCCGGGCATTTCATCATCATCCTCTGCCTCTTCAGAGGGGAGAGGAGGTGGCAACTCCTCTCCAACTCTGGCCAGAGCTCTCATGTAGACTGTGAGATGATCCAGCATTTCTGCTGCAGAATCGACGTCCTCTGCTCCCGCTTCACTCGCTTGACTGGCGGGTGGAGGGGCAGTGGTGCCTGAGGAGGCCTGGGAGCTCCCTGCGGCGTCCAGTTGACGTGCTGGAGCCGCAGGGGCATTACCTTTCACAGTGACCGTGAGTCGAGAACCCTCGTCCTCGACGGAGTCCTCCTCCTCCTCGGCCGTGTATCCAGAGTATTCAGAACCAGAACCCTCGCTCTGACCGGAGCTCAGGTCCGACTCTCGCCTGAAGGTCTGGACTGTTTTGGTGATGCTCACGTCGAGGGGGACGTCCCCGACGGTCACATCCAAGCGTTTCTTTTTGGGCACCGCGCCCGAAGGGGAAAAGGCTACCGGAGATTTCGTCTGGGTGTTAGCCTTCTTGGTCGCCTTCTTAGCGGCGACTTCACCAGACCCGCCAGCTCCAGTGACAGTGGAGCTAGCTGCGGTCGGTTGCGCGGCAGGCGGTGTCTCATGTAGCACGGCGCCATCTTGACTTGGAATGGCGCGCTGGTTGTCAAGCGGATCTCCGGAAGGCAGCGCCGCACCTTGACCAACGGTGCGGGCCGCCTGGGGAAGGAAAGACTGGGCTGTGGGGTTGAGAGCAGTGGACCCACCTGGTGGAGCGCAGGCCCCGAGGCCTGCCCTGGCTAGGAAGAACCGGTGTATCAGTACATCGTGGTCGTAGGCCACGCAGCAGTCACAGAAAGGTCCTGCTCTCCCCTGAGGACTCAGTGCAGAGAAGGCGTGTGCAACGCCCATGCAGCCGACACAGAGATGGTGAAGATCCTGTCCGTCGATGAGTCCTGGACAGCCTGGACATTGCCTCGGCAGGAAGGCCAGAGGATCCATGGCGAAGCACTGTAGATAGAGTTAACCAGAAGCAGACGAGCTAACAAGCTAACGGCTAAGGCTAGGCCACGCTTGATTCGGGCAGGGCCTGAACAAGCGGTGAGCAGTGTAGCTAACGTTAACAATAGCAGACGAGCTAACAAGCTAACGGCTAATGCTATGCCACGCTTGCTTCGGCGGAGGCCTGAACAAGCAGTAATAATCCTTTGTTATAAAAGGAAATAACCGTCGATTTAGGACGGAACAAGAATAAGTATTCTTAAGTACGGGTTAATTCAACACTCGCCAGTGGGCGACTCCTAATGCCACCGCTTTAGGCTAATGCGCGAAGAATAATAATACAAGGCTGAGTTTCAACTTATCTGAATGTGATATCGCAGAGAGTGAAAAGAGGATGTTACTTCCGCCTCCGGGGGCTTATATAGCCTGGAGGCGGGTCACTCCGGTTTGAGTGACAGGCCCTTCCTACCTACGTTAGTACGGGAGCTGAAGTAGTTTCTCTGAATGATCGCCAGGGGGCGTCATTACCCAAGTGGGAGGTCATCCTGGAATATTGACAGTAAACAAGTGGTTCTACAGTATCCGAATTACGATTCAAATATTTAATCGTTGGACTGCACTAATATAATATAAATTATATATCTCAATAGAAATTCAATTGGGAAGCAAGTGCCTGGCGTCCCTAATTTTGTCATTATTGTCACAATTATTCAAAAAATGTTTCTTCAATTGGCTTTTTATATATTTCACACGTGTTTGCATTCATTTATGTGCAGCCAGCATCATCACGTAGCATAACACATGGCTGGTGCACGATGCACAGACATTCCCCCAGACACACAGGAGAACAGCACACAGTACACAGTACACACACAAACACAATAGATTATGCAGCCGAACACAAACACACACACACACACACACACACACACACACACACACACACACACACACACACACACACACACACACACACACACACACACACACACACACACACACACACACACACACACACACACACACACACACATCGTTCCAGAGTCATGATCCGTCTGATTGCTCTCGCTGGGGGGTTGGAGGGGTTCTTGTCAGTTCATTCACACCTTGCCGCCACGGGGGGCAGATTTTCACTGATCTAAAGCGGCTGCTCACCTCGCTCCCTCTCTCTCAGGCACGTACACACATAGACGTGAAAGGGGGCTTGGAGCCCCTGTCCTTTTATCCGTCTGTAAAAAAGTGCCCTTTCCAGACCATGAATGCAGTTTTTTACTATGGTGAAAGAAATACAAATGCCCTCTTTCCATGCCATACCCGAAGGCAGCATTCAAGAGAATTGCCTTGTCCAAACTCTCCTGAACTAAATGCATCATCTTAAATGTTGAAAGAATTGCCCTCACTGAGTAGAAATCTATGGTGTACGCCACGTCTCCAGTATTGACTTTTTTATGCTTAGTTTAGTGTGGTATCAAGTACTGAAAATAGCCGAACTCCAATGTCTGCTATTTTCAATATTTTCACCAAAAGGCCCTTTTAGAAATGTCAGCCCCTGCCTCTCTAACATTCTCTGCACATCCCTGCTCTCTCTGCTCACTAAGAACCTATACGTGACATTATTGAGATCTCTGGTAACCAGTGTACTAGGCTATGGCTGCAAAGGTTAATCAAACTAATCGATGGAATCGATTATAACAAACAACCGCTAACTTAATTAAATAACCGATTAGTAACCTATACGTTTTGAAATGGCTGTGTTCCAAAATAGACGATCTACATGTCCACAATGGGTTGCAAAGCGACACGCTCTGAGCTTGTAGATGGGCTATTTTCACAATGTCTACATGATTCCGCCATATGACGAAGTATAATACCGCTAAAGTGGTGAATTGATTCACTGATATTATATACATTCAAAAAGAAAAACACTTATCGGTCATATGATTGATCGAAAAAGTAATCGATAGAATGATCAATATTAAAACAATGGATAATTGCAGGCCTATTAAGTGTAGGTAGAAAGGCTAATAGGCTAGTATTTGAACGTTTATGTCTTTACCTACTGGCTGGTAGCCCCGACTCGTCGGGCCTCCGAATGGATTCCGGCCACCAAAGGTGCCACCGTCGATGGACCCGTACGACATCCTGTCTGTCACAACAATTAGCTGTGTCTCTGAGCTTCAGGCACCTGGGAGGAAGAAAAACAAAGCCGGGGAATCAATGACATGACACAATGCATCCATGCTGGGGTCATTAGCACACACACGCACACACACACACACACACACACACACACACACACACACACACACACACACACACACACACACACACACACACACACACACACACACACACACACACACACACACACACACACACACACACACACACACACACACACACACACACACACACACACACACACCTGCAGCAGTTCAAAAGTCTGGAAATAAAACAAAAGACTGCTTAAGTCTACATGAGAACATAAGATTAACAGCTTAAACCCTTATACCCCAAAACTCTGGAACAACCTGTCTGTGGACTGTCAGTGACTTCTTTTAAGTCACTCCTGAAAACGCATTTATACACCAAGGCCTTTCCTAAACTTTAGCACTTGCACCTTGCACTTTTCGTAACTGTGTTACATTGTTATATGATTATATCTATATGTCTACGTCTGGATTTGCCTTCATTTTTATTTCTATTTTTATATTTTATACCTTATTTTACATTCTATTTTATATATGCATCTTAATTGAGTGTTGTTATCTCTACGAATGTTTTTATTTTGTTCCATGACACTGTAAAGCACTTTGTAAACATTGTTTTCGAAAAGCGCTTTATAAATAAAGTGTATTATTATTATTATTATATACTTAGTTGTATACAAAGTCCCCTATGGGGCTTTTAAGCCGTGACATCATTTTGTAGGCAGAGGAGAATCTGCCCCCAGAGCATTTTCTGTCCCTCGCTATTTAAAAAAACAACGACTAAAGAATAACGACTAAAGTATAATTCTAACACTTTCCTTTCAACAACAAAGAGAAGAAAAATGTGTAAATAGTAAAAATAGTAAAAAGATTCACGGAAACTGGGGGCAGAAATTCTCCTCTGCCTACAAAATGATGTCATACTTAACAGCAGGATAGGGCTCCATATATCATGATTGGTTCCCAAACAAAAGCATTCAAAGTAGCAGATCTTCAAACTCATTTTACTGCCAGAATTGTTTTCTGTCTTTGGTCGTTCCCTGCCATGCTTTTTGAGTGTTTTTCACAAATCTTTGAAAATTCTCCAATTTGGTTGTAGCTTGTAGGTGTGCTGATGTTTTATGCCGAATGTTCACCTCAGGTTAGCTAGATTCTTAAAGGAGCTATAGTCAACTTTTTCTTGAAAAAACGGATGCTAAAATAAAAAGAATGTTTCGAAAATGTTTTATAAAAAATAAGCTTCATACATGTGTTTCTATTAAAAAATGACCACAAAAAGCGTAAAATAATGATAAAATAATCATTTTGGCCATGTCAGACTGACTTTGTTTACATTCCTCTTCTATGGATTGATAAGGGATGTAAACAGAGTCGGCACTACAATGAAAAAGTTGACTATAGTTCCTTTAAACTATTATGCAAATGAGAAATTGTACTGTATTTTCCCAAAGCATATTGGAATTATTTATGGACAAACATGTTAATATCAGACAGACAAAGACGGTCTCAATCACTGCACAGATCCATTCCTCTCAGAGATGTCACATTATGCAGAGGGAGAAGAGGTCATAAATAACCGTACAGAAAGAGAGGGTGTCAAGTGACGAAGCTGTAATCTGTGACATACAGCAAGTCAACACCACTTCACCTCCACTTGATTAGCATCCCCGACACAGCTTGTGGGGTGTGTGTGTGTGTGTGTGTGTGTGTGTGTGTGTGTGTGTGTGTGTGTGTGTGCGTGCGTGCGTGCGTGCGTGCGTGCGTGCGTGCGTGCGTGCGTGCGTGCGTGCTCCTGCATTTGGGCATTCGTGCCTGATCTTGTACTACTATGCTTCCGAGGACAGGGTAAAATCACATACATCAACTTTGTGGGATGCGGTAAAATTATTTTATGGATAAGAAGAAGAATGATTTTTTGAGTAAGAGTTAGAAAAAGATTGGGGTTGGGGTAGCATACAGATTTGACAATTAGGGTTTAGGGGTTAGGGCATTAGGGGGCATCCGGGTGGCTCAGGGGTAAAGTCCCTGCCCTCAATCTTTTAGGATTTGATTCCTCTGCAGTGCCTCCGGCTTGGCCGAACGTTCTCTGTCGCTGCACCAGCGGCTCCTACATGTTGGTCTGGTGCAGGGGCGTCACAAGGGGTAGGAAAGTGGGACTGAGTTACTGGGACCCAAGGTGGAGGGGCCCTAATAACCTTATCTATTGAAAAATAGCAGATATACAAGCTCACAGCGCGGCACCGAGTGCCGCGCTGCGAGCTTGTAGATCTGCTATTTTTGAAAAGTTGTGAAAATGTGTGAAAATCTTTGAATATATGCATTTTTTAAGCGAACATTTCTAACTCAAATTTTGCTTCTGGGGGTCCCTGGAACGAAATATTTTGAGATCGGGGTCCGTGGCCAAATACATATCATCTTGGGGGTCCTTGACATAGGTTTCTTGCACACATTTTCACGATTTTTCAAAAATAGAAGATCTACAAGCTCACAGCGCGGCACTCGGTGCCACGCTGTGAGCTTGTATATCTGCTATTTTTCAAAAGTTAACATTCATGGGGGGCCCGCAGTGAATCCTTGTACCCAGGGCCCAGAATTTGGTGTGACGCCCCTGGTCTGGTGCCTGTTCAGCAGTAAGCGGAAGGAGGGAAGGAGGGACAGGATAGCGTGTTCCTCTGCATGTGTTGACACCCTCCCGGTGAAACCCCTCACTGTCATGTGAAAACAAGCGGCTGGCGGCTCCATGCATAGCGGAGCAGACATGTGGTCGTACACCAAATCCAAGACCAAAACAGTGGGGGTTGGCAGTTACGGCTATTCTATAAGCATGGGGTGGGATCGGATTGACAATCCACCACGATGGTGAGAACATGAAAATAAGAACACATTCAAAAAGGGATTTGCAGAAGACAAGATTGGTATATGTTAGTTTTATGGTTAGGGATTTTGAGGTTAAGGTAGATTAGATTGGGCCAGTGCAGTATAATCATAATAATCTTTATTGTCCCCGTCTTGGAGGAATATTTCTCTTCAGTCAGCAACAACAAGAAACAACACATACCATATGGAACAATGGAGAATAAGCGTAAGGCGGAGTTAGGAGGGGTTTCGCTCCAGATGACGTATTTCCCGTCGCCATCTCTCAAAATAGCAACCTTTCTGTGTTATTTCTTATCCTGGTAAACATCATGGGTCTATGACAGACAGCGTCCTTGTTCAGCCACGCCAGATATCTTTTCTCTTTTGTAAAACAAAACCGTTTGCTCAATCTCATTGTAGGCTATAATAGCCTATAATATATTCAACAGAAATATATTTTTATGCCAAATTACAAAACCAAACCCGAGTGGCCCCGTAACCGTCTTGTCTGATTCCGTCCCGTTCTGATTTTTTTATTTTTTTTTTGAGACCCGTGACATTGTCCCGAAATCCGTTTATTTCCGAGGTTCCGAGAGACCAGACCATTTAGATTATGATTAGGCTATTAAAAGCCCCTTGTGCGTGCCTCTGCCTTTCATGTGCGAGGTCTACTCAATGATCAATCTAACACTCACTTTCTGCAGCCGTGCACTGTAAACTGATTGACAGGCACTGTCAGAAGTCAGATCGGAGGTGTAAACTTTATCATGTAATGTAGACTTATTATTGTCCAATGCTGCTGGTTGGTTGCCTAGGAATCTATAATATTAACATTGAAACAAACGCCAGGGAGAAAGGAATGCTTTTAGGCTATTTTCTATCTACAGAGGTAAGTCAATTTCCGTTTCTTTGTCATAGTTGTACTTGTACGCTCACCGGCTCACGCTGGTGCTTTCTCATCAGCCGGACGCATCACTCGTGCATTACGCACAGAAGGTCTTTCACCCCCGTTAATCTGATCCTAGACCAGCATATTCATTACAAAATTAGAGTGACAGACACCCAAGTTAGAGATAGGAGAAGAGTGATCTAAGCCACACACACTCAGCTCTTGTGGAAATCTCCAATTCTGGTCTTCTGTTGTAAATTTTTTTTCTCCAGTCGCCCTGTTGCTCCGTTTTGTCTTTGGTTAATTGAATTAATTGTTTTGAATTAGATACCTGCTGTGGCCATCTGTTATTTGATTGATTGAATACTTTAATCAGTACACATGTACACACATGTACACAGCCAGCCTACACACCACCTCACCGACAAGAAGCAACTACAGACAGTCTTTTTTCTTTTTCTTTTTTTTTTACTGGTCTCCCTCGGCAATGGCGGCCGAAGTGGGCGGAGTTAACTCCAAATCGGCATACAAAACGTCATACACTTATTCTCCATAGATGAGGTCCAAACTATACACAGAAAACAATCTTATTGATTCGGTTTACCATCTTATCTTGGTTTTAATGGCTGAGGGGACCTTTTCCCACTTAAAGGTTCTGTATCTTCACACAGATGGCACAATTTCTAAGTAGCGATACAGGGATGATCAGTGTCACATTTTGTAGTTTTGAGGTTGCCAACAGGTAGCTAATAAAAAAAAATGTAGGTGTGTGTTTGTGTGTGTGTGTGTGTGTGTGTGTGTGCGTGCGTGCGTGCGTGCGTGCGTGCGTGCGTGCGTGCGTGCGTGCGTGCCGCACCGCGCGCATCACACAAATAGAGTGTGATTGTGCATGTAAATACAAATTAAAACCATGGATGGCTCGGTGGTCCCTTCTGAATGTGAGGCCCTGAGTCAGTCATTCAGAGTCAGAGGAGGACAGGAGATGTGTGCCAGCTCCTGCTGAAAAAGGTTAAATAATGTGAATAAGCCCAACATGTGTTGCACCCGAGGCGAGCGCATCCAGATGTCACTCAGATCAACACAATATCCCTCTGGGTCTGAGCAGCAACTCTCTCTACCAAAGGTCATATACTACACACAGTCCTCACTGTTCATTCATACATATCATCAGGGACGTGCTGGGCCCCTGATTCAGCCCGGGAAAAAGAGTTGGAGAGGCCCTCATTTCTTTTTTCTTTTTTTTTTTACATTTCGTCGTTGTCGGGTGGAAACCTTATATGTCCAAAACCGTTTGTTTTGTATTTATCATTTGAAAAATGATTTAAACTAGTGAAAACAGCCGATCTACAAGCACACAACGCCTCGCACCGCGAGGCGTTGTGTGCTTGTAGATCTGCTGTTTTCACTACTTTTGTGCAACGGCCTTGTATGATGAAGCAGGGCTTTGCTTTGTGAAAAGAATTATAAATTTGAAACTTGGAGATATGAGGTTTCTGCCCGACAGTGACGATTTACTTTGTTGGCCGCACAGCCCCCAAAATGTAACGAAGGCCGACATTTTATTTAATTTTTTTTTCCTAATGGCCGGCCTGTCCCGCTTTTCCCAATGGCCAGCACGTCCCTGCATATCATCACTGTGGGGCAGACACCTTGTACAGCATCTCTATATTTCAGCTTTTTTCATAAATAAATACCCTGTTTACTTCGTTGTATGGCATGTGTCGTGCAGAAGTTGCAGAAATAGCCAAGCTACATGCTCACAGCTTATAGATTGTAATGTAACGCTCATGGAGCATGTAGATTTGCTTGTAGAGTGCTATTTTTAGTAGGCCTATTCGTTTTTTTAAATGAGAAAAATCTTTTGAAACTTTTGGAAAGTTGCGCCTAAGATAACACACCATTTTGAAAGTGATTAAGTCTGTCCGTTATATTAACAATACTAAATAATACATAACTACATTGGAAGTTGGAACACAGGTCAGCAAATGGAGGAATAGGGTTTTATCCCTGGCTCCTGTCAACAATATTTGTCCCCAAATCACCAGGATAAGTAACTAGATTTGGCGCTAAAAGCTTTTCACAAATTAAGTCGCTAGGGGGGTCTGGAAAGTAGCTAAATGCGCGCAAGTAGGCTGATCAATGCTGTCTGTATCCGGACGGCTCACCCTTTGTACTTTCAGCCGGCCAGATACAGACAGCACGATCTACTTTCACGCTCTAAGTAATAATACATGTCATAAACAAATACAAACACTATGTAGGCTACAAAGGAGATGGAGGGGAAAACGGCAGCTGTTCGATGGGAATTTACATTTACCACCCCTTTGTGGTCTCCTGATAATGTTTTTTATTTTTTTATTTTTTATTTTTTATTTTTCAAGTCAATATACAATAGAAAGAAACCAGTGAATGGATGGTGTCAGGGCATTCCACATTGTGTTGGCAGAGCAATATAATGACTACTTTCCCATTCAGTTCCATTTGTACACACTCAAGAGCTGAATGTAGAGGACCCATCACCACCGCATCTTTGTCTGCTGCAGTGAATGGCGGCTATTCGAATGAGAAGGCCAACGTTGTTACAATGCTTATTTTGACGTATTGTATCTCGGTTGTGATTGTGTCGGGTCTGTGGCACGTGCATGACGGCTGGCATCTGTGACTATCTGGGATGGGGGGAGGGGGAGGGGGCAGTGCACGGCAGAGGACAGCGGGGAAGAGATGTGTCCTCGCAGCAGACATCAGAGGGAGACAGATTCACTGGGCCACGAGGATGTTTAATCCGATTAATTTTCATAGAGGAGGGAGATTAATTACTTTTGGCAGTCCATAAACAATCTTCTCTCCGCTTGATTTGGAGCCCAGTGACTGTGGTGTAGTACATCCACACACTACACACACCACACACACACACGCACACACACGTTGTCATGATTTGTTTTGTGTGCACCTAAATTTATCAAACACTGGGTGGGATGCCGGGCCAACGGTGCACACATCGGCGGCATCTCAGGAACAGGAAATAGGCAGTGGTTATGATGGGAGGAAACTCACATAGGCCCAGTTTGTCGTTAAAGGGACACAGTTAACCGCCCTCCAGACGGAACGTGGTCACCGCCTCCTAGCAATTAATTTTCAATGAGAGGCGGGCGGCTATTTTGGCCGCGCAGCGAAGTTTTGGGGCGGCGAGGCGAGCGGGCGCGGTCCCATGAAATCCCCTGCGAGCATGCTCGTTTGTGCATGTGTACACGGGCGGTGAGAGATGGATTGTGTTCATCTTTGTGAAATACCGCGCAGCGTTTACTCACTGAGCGAGTGTGTTTGTGTCTCACCGCGGTGCGGCCACCGCTGATCCTATAGCGGCAGCTCCGACGGCAACCGCGCCTAGTGTGGAGGGCACCTTATACAGACAGATACAGAGATCTCCATATATGGGCACAAACGGGACACATGACAGACAGGTAAAATGACTGCTCAGACAAATCCCTCAACACTATGACTCGGATATATTGGCAGTAGGAGCGAGATCATTTAGCGACCTACAACCGGGTTGCGACGTGGTCGTTAGTTTTCAGCGACCGGGTCGCTAAATCGAGCGACCGGGTCGCTAAATCGAGCGACCGGGTCGCTAAATCACCGACCGCGCCGCTAAATCGGCCGACCCGGTCGCTAAATCTACCGACCTGCCTGCAGTTTTAGGTCGGTAGATTTAGCGACCCGGTTGGTACATCTAGTGACCCGGTCGGAAGATGTTGCGCCCCAGTCGGTCGATTTAGCGACCCGGTCGCTCGCTTTAGCGGCGAGGTCGGTGATTTAGCGACGCGGTCGGTGATTTAGCGACCCGGTCGGGAGGTTGCGTGGCAGGTTAGCCTAACTGAGGTAAGGTTACTGAGGTTAGGGTTAGGGTTAGGGTTAGGGTTAGTAGCCCGGTGGTCGGTGGAAGCGACCACCGGTCGGTGGATTTACCTACCCAGTCGCTGGATTAGCGTCCCGGTCGGTGGAATTAGCGTCCCGGTCGGTGGAATTAGTGTCCCGGTCGGTGGTTTTAGCGTCCCGGTCGGTGGTTTTAGCGTCCCGGTCGGTCGATTTAGCGACCCGGTCGGTGTTTTAGCGTCCCGGTCGGTGGTTTTAACGTCCCGGTCGGTGGTTCTAGCGTCCCGGTCGGTGGTTCTAGCGTCCCAGTCGGTCGATTTAGCGACCCGGTCGCTGAAAATTACAGACCACGTCGCGACCCGGTTGTAGGTCGCTAAATGATCTCGCCCTCTCTCTTTATTGGTCGGATCGGCGATGCATAGGTGTGAGGGCTGCATATAGTGGTCCGAAACTCTAGAACAGCACTATTCATTCAACCTGCAGCGCCCTGCGGCATGTCTATGCGGCCCGTCATGGTCATACCAATAAAAATATATTTTGTCTACTTTCAGTGTGGACAAATAAGTTCTGATGTAATTTTTCAGTTTCTCTCCAAAACCACCAGGAAACCCTTTTTTGCAAATTTTTGTTTGTTCCAAAAGAAGAAAATTCATTATTTCATCATTAATCATTCCATGACAATATTTTTGTTCAATGAGGTTTGACCTTATAGATGGAAATTTGGCTGTTTTCTGTGTGTTTCCGTAATGTTTAGACAACTCATATAGTGTAGTGTGTTACAAAATCATTGTCTAAAGGTGCAAAATAGGACCGTAATGTTTAGCTTATACGGCCCGCTTGGACTTTTTGTATTTTGCTGAGTGGCCCCTGAGGCATTAAGTTGAGTAGCCCTGCTCTAGAAAAACACAAATTAAAATAGATCTTAAATGAACAGAATAAACTAAAAGCCTTAAAGCACTGAGTGTTATTTAAGGACAGAAAGATTTTTCAAAGTTAAGGAAAGTGTGACGAATGAAGGACTCATCTTTAAAGTGCAATTTCTTTTATACCATTTGGAGCCCTGGCACTCAAACGCTTAACAGGTGATGTCAATTAAGTCTGTGAGGGGTACTTTGGAATTGGGCCACATCAGTGTTTGTACGTGCACGTGTCATGATGTCAATCTGTTTGGTGTGAGGATTCTCTGCGTGTGTTGTGGACTTCAAAGGAGATGATGATGAGATGCTGATCTTTTTAATACTGTATTGATATTGTTTGCGACCGCTAGGTCGCAGTTACTATCAAAACCTCCACCGGCTGTGTGTCTGTCTGTCAGTCTGTCACACGTTACATCACACTTTTGCCCTACTCATATCTCCGCCACCGTTGCCTATATCCATGACAAACTTTGCACAAACACTCCTTGGATGGCAAATCACAACCTCCGCCCCTGATTTCTCACATGGCCCTCTTCTAGCGCCACCATCAGGCCGATTTTTGCAAAACACATCTTTGGACACAAAACGGTACACAGTGGCCCTCATTTATCAATGGAGTGTAAAAAAACTGTGTATTTTTCCCCCAAAATTTTGCGTAGGGCAACGTTTGCGTGGCATTTACCAATGCTTCCTAAACAGACACACCTGGTGTAAATGTGATCGCAGCGTTGATAAATGCGCAGGCTGAAATTTAAATAACACGCCCTTAATTATTCTCGAAACGCCCCGATTTTACGACTAGAACAACCCGAATACGACCTAACAACGAAGGAAAAGCCAATAGAAGAGAAGTACTCCGCACAGACCACGCACACATATGCACGCACGCACACACCCACACACACACACAACTAGGCTACTTGGAACCGCAGCATTTTGGTTTACACAGCAGTCTTTGACAGTGTGGGATTAACCAATGGCACAATCTTTGACAAGGAGGCTAGAGCACTGCAGCCAACATGAATGACACAAGTCACTGCCATGAATACTTTTGGATATTCATTTAAACCATAGCCTACCCGTGCCGTGCGCAGACAGAGCACGTTCATTTGGTTACAAGCAATCATAATTCCCCATGGCCATGATCTCACGGGCTCGCCACGTCGGGTTTCATCCTTAACTCCAGCATAGTGTAGGCCAGTATAGCTACTGTATGAATTGAGAAACCCCACAGTTACGTTTTGGATATTCATTTAACCCAATTTCGGCGACGAGCGCAATTCACGTTTGAGTGCTTGAACTAGCAATCATATACCATTCCCGCACGGGCTGGTCTTCTCCCCGGTGGGCCGTGGACCCCAAAATAAATCATCCGCAGCGTGCGTGCGCTGGGCTGGGCACAGCCAGGTTTGGACCTTCGGGTTTTATCCATATTTAAAAGGAGTCAGGTCACTGTATAAATTGGAGGCTCATGGTCCACGAAAATGTAAGATCACAGCGGCGCCACGCTGGTCCCGAAAATGCTCTTGCATGCGTTCATAGGCTACAAGTGCTTGTTCTGAGCCAATCTGCAATCTTAAGATTTAGACTGTTAAATAATAATAATAACTAGAAAAATATTGTTCCTTCGAAACAATTGTGGGCTCGCTTCAAGCCAGAAAACAATGGCTATAAAAGTACAAAATGTCAAGATCGCAGGCAGTGCTCTCTTTGACGTTACTGACGTCAAAGATTGGTCCATTTTGTTCCAAAAATGTGTTGTGCAAAAGTTGACCCGCTGGTGGCGCTATAACAGGCCAATGTAAGAAGGGTGGTATCTGTTCCTTGACCTATTGGGAATGTGCTTGCAAGATTCACGCACATTGCAGGCTGTGTTCATGATTTGAGGTGTTTTTGGCTTTGGCCACTTTATCGCTGCTTGCAGCTATATTCATTATTATTATTTTTTTGTGTGTGTGCACTTCATAGGCATATTAGATAAAGGTCCTTAGATTGTGTGTAGAATGTTTCATGCAAATTGCAAAAAAATATCCTAACGGGTTTAAGCGCTTCACAAACTGCTCAAAATGATATAGCGCCCCCCTTTGGCCAATTGGGGTAAGATTGGTTTTAGTGATATTTGGACTAAAACTCTACATCTTTGCCAAATGCCATGAACATGTTACTTTGCATGTATGATTTAGAGGCAGAGGAATAATTTGCATAAAACTGCAATATTCATTGAATTTATTTAAAAAAGCATGTTTCAATTTTAAAGAAATCCGATCTGACAGATCTTTAGATATCGGTCCAAAGTTCACGTAAAAAAGGTTTTGTGCACGTGGAGCGAAAATTCCAGAATAAAAGCGGGTTTACGCGTTTTACAAACTGCTCAAAATGGCGGAAAATCGAAGGGCGGAGCTTACTTAACAACGACACAGATGTCTTCCGCTCGAGTCAAAGCACGCGTGTAACAAGTTGCATGTCTTCAAACGAAACGAGTCATGACTTATGCCCGTTTGAAGTTTGAATTTTCAAACGCTTCGTATAGCGCCCCCCTTTGGCCGATTGGAATAAAATTGGTTTCAGTGATACTTTGACTAACCCTCCACATCTTTGCCAAATGCCATGAACGTGTAACTTTGCATGTATGATTTAGAGGCCGAAGAATAATTTGCATAAAACCGCAATATTGATTGAATTATTAAAAAAATATATTTCACTTTAAAAGAAATCCGCCGAGACTAGTTTGACCGTATTTGTCCAAAGTTCATGTGAAAAAAGTTTCATGCGCGTTACGCAAAAATCCCAGGAGGAGATAGATTTTTACTGTTTTTCATATAATTCCAAATTGTGGGAGACCTAAAGGTCAGAGGTCAAAAGTCAGAGCGTAAAAGTTGTTCGGCATGAGGAGACGCATACGTGTATACAGGTTTCATGGCTGTAACTCAAACACAGCATGAGCTATACCTGTTCAAAGATCGCACTTTCGAAGGCTTCCTACAGCGCCACCATTTGGCCGATTGCTATAAAAAATAATAGCGCACTTCGCCACTGTAAACTGAACACATTGATGTTTTTATTTTCATTTTCTCACTAAGTATGTAGGAGTAGAAAGGAACCGAAGTTCCCGTCTACTGTCTGACTGACTGACTGACTGACTGACTGATAGATAAACTAGAAAAATATTGTTCCTTCGAAACAATTGTGGGCTCGCTTCAAGCCAGAAAACAATGGCTATAAAAGTACAAAATGTCAAGATCGCAGGCAGTGCTCTCTTTGACGTTACTGACGTCAAAGATTGGTCCATTTTGTTCCAAAAATGTGTTGTGCAAAAGTTGACCCGCTGGTGGCGCTATAACAGGCCAATGTAAGAAGGGTGGTATCTGTTCCTTGACCTATTGGGAATGTGCTTGCAAGATTTCACGCACATTGCAGGCTGTGTTCATGATTTGAGGTGTTTTTGGCTTTGGCCACTTTATCGCTGCTTGCAGCTATATTCATTATTATTATTTTTTTTGTGTGTGTGCACTTCATAGGCATATTAGATAAAGGTCCTTAGATTGTGTGTAGAATGTTTCATGCAAATTGCAAAAAAAAAATCCTAACGGGTTTAAGTGTTTCACAAACTGCTCAAAATGATATAGCGCCCCCCTTTGGCCAATTGGGGTAAGATTGGTTTTAGTGATATTTGGACTAACACTCTACATCTTTGCCAAATGCCATGAACATGTTACTTTGCATGTATGATTTAGAGGCAGAAGAATAATTTGCATAAAACTGCAATATTCATTGAATTTATTTTAAAAAGCATGTTTCAATTTTAAAGAAATCCGATCTGACAGATCTTTAGATATCGGTCCAAAGTTCATGTAAAAAAAGTTTTGTGCACGTGGAGCGAAAATTCCAGAATAAAAGCGGGTTTACACGTTTTACAAACTGCTCAAAATGGCGGAAAATTGAAGGGCGGAGCTTACTTAACAACGACACAGATGTCTTCCGCTTGAGTCAAAGCACGCGTGTAACAAGTTGCATGTCTTCAAACGAAACGAGTCATGACTTATGCCCGTTTGAAGTTTGAATTTTCAAACGCTTCGTATAGCGCCCCCCTTTGGCCGATTGGAATAAAATTGGTTTCAGTGATACTTTGACTAACCCTCCACATCTTTGCCAAATGCCATGAACGTGTAACTTTGCATGTATGATTTAGAGGCAAAATAATAATTTGCATAAAACCGCAATATTGATAGAATTATTAAAAAATTATATTTCACTTTAAAAGAAATCCGCCGAGATTAGTTTGACCGTATTGGTCCAAAGTTCATGTGAAAAAAGTTTTGTGCGCGTATCGAAAAAAACCCAGGAGGAGATAGATTTTTACTGTTTTTCATATAATTCCGAATTGTGGGAGACCTAAAGGTCAAAGGTCAAAAGTTAGAGGGTAAAAGTTGTTCGGCATGAGGAGACGCATAAGTGTATACAGGTTTCATGGCTGTAACTCAAACACAGCATGAGCTATACCTGTTCAAAGTTCGCACTTTCGAAGGCTTCCTACAGCGCCACCATTTGGCCGATTGCTATAGAAAATAATAGCACACTTCGCCACTGTAAACTGAACACATTGATGTTTTTATTTTCATTTTCTCACTAAGTATGTAGGAGTAGAAAGGAACCGAAGTTCCCGTCTACTGATTGCCTGATAGATAAATAAATAATGACAATATCTAAAGTGTGCTCGCCTTATAGGCGAGCCCACAATAATAATAGCTTGGATTTATATAGCGCTTTTCTAAATACCCAAAGCGCTTTACAACAGAAAGAACAACAACTTTATTAGTTAAAGCAATTAACAGTAGATTGCTTCCATATCGCTAGATTTTAATTGCTTGTCATTGTAACTTGGAAATAAAATCGGTGTGCATGTCCATGATGTAGCCGGCTATAGACCTAGCCTATATATGCTTTTATAAAATGTTATATTTTCACAGGATTATTTATTATTGTGTTGGATATACATTTTCTAGTGGATACATGTGTCCATTGCCTGTCAGATAGTTAGACAATGCTGCTCTGCACGTCTACAATGGAACAAAGTGGTGTAGGATGATTCCTACACCACCTCAGGACTTGACGTGAGATTTGATCCTACCCTATGCCAACGTCAAAGTCACGTTGAAATGATAAATGTTGAGACTTGCCTAAATTTCTGCACCACGTTGATAAATGAGGGCCAGTATCTCTAAAGTCATGTCAACATGGATCTGTCCCATTTCCCATATTCTGTCCTGATTGGCTACGATTGCCTTCTATTGACGGTCGCTTATCTCCCGATAGGGAGTCTTACTGGTAAATAATAGCAAAAATAGCTATCAACAAGCTCACAACACATTGTATGGTGATGTGAGCTTGTCCTAGATCACCAATTAGTCACTATTTTGCCTTTATATATCGTACACCCTGTCTACATGGATCATATGAAAGGAAACTCAAATCAACGTTTGCTAGGTGTACGTGTAACAATATTATATACAAGTTAACTGGTAATGGAGGCTTGTTTAGACTGCACCTTCAAATCAGCATAACCCTCATACTAGCTGCTCGGTGGGTTGGCATCTTGACTAGCAGTAGTCACCACACACACACACGATTTACAATATTATCCCGATAATCAAAATCCATTATCCTGGGGCAGAATTTTTGCCAAAAAATAGCCGATCTACAAGCTCACAATGCGCCGCAACGTGACGCGTTGTGAGCTTGTAGATCGGCTATTTTTTGGCAAAGGCAAATTTTTATAGAGAGTGAAAAAAGACTATCAAGTATGTATATTATAAGTACCTTTTACCAATTATAGAGGGTTTAAGTGGTACCGGGCAAATAAAAGGTGAATTGATCCCAGTGCATGACAGAGGACGATATCAAAAATTAAATCTCCACGATACGATTATCAAGAGTGTTTTTCATCACGATCCCTAACACACACACACACACACACACACACACACACACACACACACACACACACACACACACACACACACACACACACACACACACACACACACACACCGTGTTTGTTTTAGTTGCTCACACTAGTGGAAATTGAGGTCATCAGAGCAGCGCAGAAACACAATAAATAGAAGGTATAGCACTGTGTCGTTACTCACAGCCATGACGCAGAGCTGGAAGAAGGAACACTTTTATTTAATTTTTTTACTTTAAAGGGGGCCTGTCACCTAAAGGGTTACTGTCACTTTAAGAATCATATTAAAAAACAAGTTAATATTTTGTTATGATGTCATTGTGGGGATGCAAACTTATAAGCCAATCAAATAAATTGTCTGTATAGCCTGACTGTATGACTACTCACTGTACTAGTCAGCTGTTGTTGGGGTGCGAGGGGCAGATTACACTGTGACATGAGCTTCAGAGTGTTTCAGACCGTTTTCAGAGAAGCTCATGTCACAGCTAGTGTAATCTGCCCCTCAACTAACCTGGTTACCCCTCAACCCCTTTAGGTGACAGTAGCCCTTTAAGTAAAAGTAGCAATACCACAATGTAGAAATACTCTACTGTTACAAGTAAAAGGCCTATATTCAAAATTTCACAAAAAGTACAAAAATATCGGCATCAAAACAAATTGAAATTAGCAAATTAAAAGCACCTAAAATCTTCAAAATGTATTAAACTTTTTTGAAAATGGCAGACCCTCAAGATCACAACATGAGTGTAGAAAATATACAGAATAAAGATGCAGAATAATGTATCTGTCTGTCTGTCTTAGTCCAGGCGTTTCGGGCAGTATTTTGATGGAATCGTGCACTTTATAAAAACATTCCTTGGGCTAAAAACGGTCCCCATAAAACTATGGTTTAGTGATGAGTCATCACTTTTCACAGTTTTGTCCGGGCCGTTTTTCAGAAAGGAAAGTTTTTCGTGCAAAACAAATGCTGCATGCATTGGATTCAGAATCCCGAAAAACCCTAGTTTGACCCCTCACATGCTTAAAGCATATTTATTTTTTGTATTATTGTACTGTATAAGTCTATAAGCCAAACTTTGATTGGCTCCCACAAGTTTCCAAAGACAAATCTGCGATGTCCCTATAGCCAAAAATGTTCCATATGGCTTGTTCTAACTGTGTTCAAATGTCATGCTTCTTTTATAAAGTGCACGGTTTCTGCCTGAAATGCTCTGACTATCTGTCTCAATCACTGATTGTAGTCTTACTGTCTTAGCTTGCCCACCTGTTTTCCCTACCAAGCCCAAAGCCAGTCATTGTAAATGTCTCTTTAAATGTATAATATAGCCCAATTCCTGAACGTCCTTACTTTTGAAACCTGGAAAACAACTGTAGCAACAACACAAAATGGAGTTCATAGCCAGGAAACAATATTGCACGTCAAAAACGAAGAGAAGATTTCAACGGATCACCTCTCGTCTGTTTTAACTATCGATCCATTGCAACCGATAGACGCTGTGAGAGACCAACAAGTAAAGTCTCTCCACCAGGTGAACACAGATCTTTCATTCCTAGATTTCCTACGCTGCGTTCCAGACAGTACAATTAATTTGTTGTCCAGAGTCTAATCACAATTCAGTCTCTTGGAATCAATATGTAATTGTTTTAGCTGTGTGTGTGTGCGTGTGTGTGCGTGTGTGTGGGTGGGTGGGCACGGCGCGCATGGGTGCGTGAGAGAGAGAGAGAGAGAGACCCTAAATTCACAAAAATGGCAAATACAAGGAAAGATACAGTTTGACTCTATCCAGGCAATCCCCTACTTGTTAGGTGAGAAAGCCAAATGTTCAAGGTTGGCAGCAAAGTATGTAGCTCCTGCCACAAAATGAGGGACAACGGGTGAACATTTTAAGTGTAGAATGTTTTTTGTATTATTTATTCTGATCGTGAATATGCATTATTATTTTGTATCATACTGTACTGTATGTAATGCATTGGCAATATAAGAATGCTTGTCATTCCAATAATAACACATAACACAAGATTATCTATATGCTATTATACAGTAGCCTATACATCTCAGAGGAAATGGGCAGTGAGTTGGCTGCATGTCAGTGTGCGTATATGTGATATGTTTGACTACTGTTCTGTGTATATTGTATGTGTATAATGTACTGCGTCCTGTGACAAACGGTGAGGACAAACAACACATTTGCAGCCATACAACAGCTGAACAGACTGCCAAGTGAGCCGAAGGCACAGCTTGCAACCCTGTGTGGCACTGCATCACTACAATAAACCTAGAGGGCGAGCAGTGTACCCCCATTCTGCTCACAGCTTTCATTATCAGCAGCAGAGCAAGGCTTAGCTTAGCCGCAGAGCCAAGCAACTGAGCAGAAATAAGCTAGTGCCCTGGACGCAAGCGATGGGCAAAAGGTTTAATATTTACGTGCGTGTGTGTGTGTGTGTGTGCGTGTGTGTGTGTGTGTGTGTGTGTGTGTGTGTGTGTGTGTGTGCGTGTGAGATGCAGTACATACTTTAAGGGAGACATGCTGGCATACATGCACGTATGCATGTCTGCCCACGCAGTGGGCACCCTGTTCACCGCAGGCTATTCATTTCGACAGCTTACATGAAAAGATGACATCTTACGAGGGACTAGTGAACCTTACAGTAAGACCCATTTTAGATTTCACCGTCTCTTCTTCCCTTCACGAGCGAGTGTGTGTGCGACCGTGCACTCGTTCAGCGCACGTGTGTGTGTGTGTGTGTGTGTGCATAATCTGTGTCCGCGTGTGCGTGCCACATCAGCCTATTCACCCGATTACATGATGAGGTGACATTTTTTAAATTGAACAATGACCCGAGGACCCATTTTATACTGTCTGTCTGCTCCTCCTGAGCCCGAATCAGATCCTCACGACACGATTATTAACAGCGACGACGCTCCTCTCATATAGGCCAACAGCGACCCTTAAAACCCACTTAGGCCTAGAATTATTGAATGCTTTAACCAGTGAAAAATAGCAGATATACAAGCTCACAGCGCGGCACCGAGTGCCGCGCTGTGAGCTTGTAGATCTGCTATTTTTTTTAAAGTCGTGAAAATGTGTGCAAATCTTTGAATATATGCATTTTTAAAGCGAACGTTTGTAACTCAAATTTTGCTTCTGGGTGGTCCCTGGAACTAGATATTTGAGATGCGGGTCCGTGGCCAAATAAATATCATTTTGGGGGTCCTTCACATGAAAAGGTTTGAGCACCACTGACATAGTAGTCTCTCAAGAACAGACTAACTGAGCTCCAGTTATGTGAAAAGGACCTTTTCTTTGACGATGGCTCGCCAGACTGCTGACATAGAAACATAGGTTTTTTCAAAAAACCTTAGAGGGATTCAAAAGACACTTATAGAATCGGGTCAAAATTCAAATTTCCCTGATTTTTCTAAAATAGCAGATCTACAAGCTCGCAGCGCGGCACTCGGTGCCGCGCTGTGAGCTTGTATATCTGCTATTTTTTCAATAGTTAAAGCATAAAATAATGATACACAATAGTGTGTACCCGTTCTGAATGGGTTAATCAGCCCGTGACCCGGGCCACTCTGACCAATCTGCTCCTTCTCTCGTCACCAGACACCGAGGCTTCCCGATTGCAGCGCGAGTGGAAAGGACCGGCTGTCGAGTTACGGTACGTCTCAGAAACGACACGATCCAATTAAGTGCATCTATCAGGTCAATGGGTAATGCTGTACGAATGTGTTATAATGTGATTCCTTTTACCCACCCAGAAATGTCTGTTGGAATTATCCCCACGTCCCATAATGCGCAATAATCATGGGCTCTCGCGGTCTTTTGATCCTAACGCGTATCTGTAACCTCAGGCAGTGGTGTAAAGTAACTAAGTAGGCTACATTTACTCCGGTATGGTAAGCTACTTTAAGTATAATTTCGAGGTATTTTTTATTTGTATTTACTGGAGTATTTCCAATTTTCTGTACTTTTACTTCATATAATGAATCTAGATAAAATATTACACTTTTTACCCCACAACAATTATTTGAAAACTTTAGTTACTAGTTAATTTGTTGATTTTGATTATTATTACAAAACATAATACCCCCAAAGTATATACATTTCAGCCAGTTGAAAATAGCATAGATCTAATAAGCTCACAATACGCAGCATCGCGACGCATTGTGAGCTTGTAGATAGAATGTGGTATTGATACTTTTACAGTATTCCTACAATTGTGGTTAGGGATGGGATGATATGAAAATTTCATATCACGATTATTGTGACAAAAGAGATCACGATTTACAATATTATCGTGATTATCAAACTCCATTCTCCTGGGGCGGAATATTTGCCAAAAAATAGCAGATCTACCAGCTCACAACGCGTCGAGTTTTGAGCTTGTAGGTCGGCAGCAGCGGCAAATAAAAGGTTAATCGATCCCAGTGCATTGACGGAGGACGATATCACAATAAATTAAATCCCCACTATACGATTATCACAAATTTATCACAATAAACGATAATATCGCTTATCGTCCCATCCCTAAATGTGGTATTTACCAAAGTAAATAATCTGAGTACCACCACGGGCCCCCCAGGCCTGTCCTGTCACAAGCAGATGTGTGGCCACGCGTCGTCAACATGGTCAATAGCCGACATGCCGGATAAAACAGAAAGCCATGGAGGAAAATCATTACACCCCCCCCCCCCCCCCCACACACACCCCCCCCCCCCCCACACACCCCCCCAGGCAGTCTTTAGATATCTCCATAGGATGCTAAATGGATCAATAGTGAGGTATTACAGGGCACTTAGCACTTTGTAATTTGATATCGAAGGGGAGATAATGTTCTTTTATTTTTTTTTATTTTTTTTTTATGGCACTACAGAAGCTGATCAAAGCCGTCGCCTGGTTTGATGTGCGTTCAGAGACCAGACTAGACGATCGAAATTGAGGATCGCATCTCTTTTAAAAGATAGGGATGTCGTTTCTTGATGTCGCAACGCTTTACAGTAAATACTTTAGGGAGGGAACATACACTCGTGAAAGCCTTCATTTGTGCTTAGCCAAGCGTCGGTGTCGCACACCCAAAAATCTCAGACGTACAAGCTAACAGGACTTTGCGCTGCGAGGTGTCGCACCGCTTGTAGATCTGCTATTTATGGGTGTGCGACATGATGCGCAACCAAGTAGGCTCCTACCACTCAAGCTGAAAGCCTCTGTGTGTGTGTGTGTGTGTGTGAGTGTGTGTGTGTGTGTGTGTGTGTGTGTGTGTGTGTGTGTGTGTGTGTGTGTGTGTGTGTGTGTGTATATGTGTGTGTGTGTGTGTGTGTGTGTGTGTGTGTGTGTGTGTGTGTGTGTGTGTGTGTGTGTGTGTGTCTCCCTCACTCCCCAGCTGAGGGACTGAGCACAGTGACAGTGACTGAGAAGTGGCTGTGCTTTCATCTCTTCTCGTATTCTCACCTTCAGCTGACTCAGACAAAACCCAGGGATTGTTCACGTGACTTTACAGAAGCTCTCTCGCTCTCTCTCTCTCTCTCTCTCTCTCTCTTTCTCTCTCTCTCTCTCTGTTCTCAGTAGGTTCCATCAGCACAATTTAAAAAGCAAAAAAACAAACAAAAAAAAACAACGACAACCTAAAAGCTTCACTATAAGAACAGTCAGGGATGGGCAGGGAATGTGTGTGTGTGTTGCGTGCGTGCATGCGTGCGTGCGTGCATGCGTGCGTGCGTGCGTGCGTGCGTGCGTGCGCGTGTGTGTGTGCGTGCACGTGCGCACCAGTGACAAAAGAAAAAAAAAACAAGGGAAAAAATAAAATAAACCCACACCTTTGGGGAAGAGGGGGTGAAATTGCCTTGTCACACAAAAAAAACACAGACTCATTATTGAGATAAATCACTCCATTCTGTTTCCAAATATAAACTGTGCCTCAACTCACCTATCACTGGTACCTGTCATCCGGGGGGAGCCTCCACAGGCCCTACACTTTGCACTCAGGAGTGCACAGCATGTCAGGGTATGCAGGGGTTGGCTCTACTAGAGCTGTGGTTTTCAACCTTTTTCTTATCAAGGTCCCTTATTTATTTGGCATTTGACCATGTGATGAGATTCAGCCTCTCAGGCCCAAAACCTAGAATATATGTTGAAGGGTGGAAACCTTGTATGTCCAAAACCGTTCGTTTTGTATTTATCATTTTGAAAATGATTTAAACCAGTGTAAACAGCCGACCTACAAGCACACAACGCCTCGCACCGCGAGGCGTTGTGTGCTTGTAGATCTGCTGCTTTCACTACTTTTGTGCGACGGCCTTGTACGATGAAGTAGGGCTTTACTTTGCGAAAAAACGTACACATTTGAAACTTGAAGATACAAGGTTTTCACCCGTCAACAACGATATATTTGTTATTGTTGGATAGTATTTTGTCCACAACCATGCTGTATTGATGTGTTACCATAGGCGAGATAACAGGTCAATCAAAATAACAATGCTTCTACATTCTGTATTTGTGTAGACTTCTTGTAAATTAACAATAATTTAACTCTTGAGAGCGTCAAAATGAAAATCCTACAGGGGAATCTTAGGTCGCTTCATATAAGAACTGTGTTCCAGAAACAACAAATAAAAACATAATTTATTCAAAGTTATACAAGCTCGCAGTGCATAGATCTGTGTCGTATTGACAACACATTTTGTAATAAAAAATAAAGTCCACTGAGCTTTTTTATAAAGGAAAGCCTCCATAAAACATTATGATTGTGAGAAAAAAAAAAAAAAAGAATCGGGTGTAGAATTATTATTTTGTTTGTGAGCCGAGAGAGCAGTCGTTATCCCATTATCCATTATTATTATCCATCTGACATTACGGTGTGTTTGTGCTGCCATCACGTTACAATGACGCAAACTACATGATTGACGCCTTAATGGTGTGAACAAAACTGTGTGCAACAGAGGCGTTGCAATGGTGACTGGTGGCTGAACATTTTCTATTCATGTATCTATGTAATTTAACTCTGGGAGAGTAGTACAAATGTATATAATTATAATGATAGTATTTCTTGTCCCCTCTGGGATATTCTCCAACAGAACAGTCTGTTCCAACAGAAGAAAACACACAACAACATAACACCAAGACAGTCCCCAGTAGAAGCATCAAATCAGCCATAGGCGGTGTGTTCACGGCAGCAATGGCTAAGGGACAAAACTCTGACTAAAACAAACTTTGTTTGGCATTTCAAAGTTCTGTGTCTTTGTCCAGATGGCATGGGTTTGAAGTGACGATGATAGGGGATGATCAGTGGCATTTGGATGTGGACACTGTTACTGATCTTACAGCTATGAGTTTCTTACAGTTACTGCATTCCCTTGATTTTGATCAGCATGTTACCGGGCCAACCCACAATCAAGGCCACACCCTTGATCTTGTGATCTCTAAAGGGCTAAATATTTCTATGGACAGGATTATCGCTAAGCCTGATTTATCAGACCACTATTTACTGTGTTTTAATATGACTGTCTCTGATCTAGAAAAAAACAATAGAGAATATACTATAAAAAAGAGATTTTTCGGTTCCTCGGCAGCAGAAGAGTTTGCCAGCCTTCTTGCGTGTGCACCCCGCCTTCCTGATATTCCCTCAGTAAATGATATGGTTCAACGTTTTAATCTTAAATTGGAGTCAGCTCTGGATATAGTGGCTCCTATGAAAACTAAAAAGAAATATAATTCCAAAGTAACACCCTGGATAAACGATCATATACGTTCACTCAAAAAACAATGCCGCAGAGCAGAGCGAGCTTGGAGAAAAAATAAATTAACTATCCACCTACAGATATTTAAGGCGTCAACAGCCACCTATAATAAAACCATGCGTCTGGCTAGGCAGGCCTATTTTTCCGGAATTATTAATGAGAATAAGAACAATGCTAGGGTCTTATTCTCTACCATTGAACGCCTTTTAAACCCCCCCCAGTCCTACAAGCAGTCACTCCCTGCCTCTAAAGCAAAGTGTAATGAGTTTGCATCCTTCTTTGACAACAAAATTGTTAACATTCGAGCTGGTATTACGAATAATACTGTCACAAATGCAAATGCGGTTAATGGTGCCATGTGTAAAAGCATCGATAAATCTAGGGGGAGCCTAGTATCATTTTGTGCAATTGATGAAGAGGAACTTCGTAAAACCATATCGCAAATGACATCGTCTTCTTGCTCGCTGGATGCAATACCCACGCCGTTTCTTAAAGAGGTTGTAGACTGTGTTATTGAAGATATCCTAAAAATAGTAAACAGCTCTATACAATCAGGTGTCTTTCCAGACTCACTGAAAACGGCTGTAGTTAAACCCTTACTCAAAAAACCCAACCTTGACCCGTCCGTGCTGGATAATTATCGACCCATCTCTAATTTGCCTTTTCTGGGCAAGGTCCTAGAAAAAATTATCTTTCATCAATTGGATGTGTTTCTGCAGAACAATAAGGTGCACAACAAATTCCAATCCGGCTTCAGGAAAGGACACAGCACAGAAACTGCACTTTTAAAAGTTATTAATGATCTTAGGGTGGCTGCTGATAACAAAGATGTGTCCGTTCTCCTACTGCTGGACCAATCGGCGGCTTTTGACACAATTGACCATACAATTCTAATACAACGTCTCGAACACTGGGTAGGACTGTCAGGTACAGCTCTGTCCTGGTTTTGCTCTTATCTGACAGGCAGAAGCTACTCTGTTAATCTAGCTGACTTCGAGTCAAACAAACACAACATCTGCTCTGGTATTCCACAGGGCTCGATTCTTGGTCCTTTATTATTCTCCCTCTATATACTGCCGCTGGGAGAACTTATTTCCGCTCACGGTGTGAATTTCCATTTCTATGCTGATGACACCCAGTTGTACCTTTCGGTGGCTACGGACGACCCCTGTGCTCTAGACCCATTGCTGACGTGCGTGTCCAGCATAAAATGCTGGATGAGTGAGAACTTTCTCAAGCTAAATGAGGACAAGACAGAAGTTCTCATAATAGGTTCTACTGCCCAGAGAGAATCAATAATAAATAGACTTGGTAACCTGGCTAAAGAAAATAACACCTCTGTTAAGAACCTGGGGGTGATCATTGATGCTGAATTAAATTTTAATACACACATTAATCATGTCACGAAGATTGCCTTCTTTCACCTTAGAAATATTGCGCGAATTAGAGCCTATCTGTCGCTGAACGATGCAAAAACGCTGATCCACGCTTTTGTTTTCTCTCGGCTTGATTACTGCAACGCACTTCTCTCTGGTCTGCCAAAGAAAACAACTGACAGATTACAACTTGTTCAAAATGCAGCAGCCAGAGTTTTAACAAAAACTAAGATAAGAGAACATATTACTCCAGTTTTAGCGTCGCTACACTGGCTCCCGGTTGTTTTTAGGATTGATTTTAAAATTCTTTTACTTGTTTATAAAGCTCTAAATGGTCTGGCACCTTCGTACCTCTATAACTGCCTGCATAGATATGTTCCAACCCGCCCACTCAGGTCCTCTAGTGCAGACCTACTTGAGGTGCCAACAATGACATATAAAAAATATGGTGAAGCAGCTTTCTGCTTCTATGGACCGACAGCTTGGAATAAACTACCACTACACCTAAGACAGGCAGCCTCGGTGGATAGCTTTAAAGCACAGCTCAAGACCTATTTCTTTACTCTTGCTTTTAGCTAAATTTTTTAATCCCTATGCTGCTATTGACGTCCGCACGGCTCTGAAATTGTTCTTCAATGTTCTATGCTTTTATTTTTTCTTGCTTTATTGTAATCATTTTACTTATCTCTTTTTTATGTATTTTTTATTTTTTATTTCTATTTTACTTTTTCTCTGTTAAGCACGTGTGCTTCATTTTATGCTCTGTAAAGCACTTTGAGCTGCATTTCATGTCATGAAAGGTGCTATACAAATAAAGTTTTATTATTATTATTATTATTATTTGCTATGGCTAGATGTGTGATGTCTTTATTGTTCATATCTGAAAGTGTGTATAGCCTATGGTTGTACACTCTCTCTGAGTTACAAATGTGGATCAATTAACCCATTTAGAATGGGTACACATTTTGTGTATCATTATTTTATGCTTTAACTATTGAAAAACAGCAGATATACAAGCTCACAGCTGCGAGCTTGTAGATCTGCTATTTTTGAAAAATCGTGAAATTTAGAATTTTGACCCGATTCTATAAGTGTCTTTTGAATCCTTCTAAGATTTTTTGAGAAACCTATGTTTCTATGTCAGCAATCTGGCTTAGCCATCGTCAAAGAAAAGGTCCTTTTCACTTAAATGGAGCTCAGTTAGTCTGTTCTTGAGAGACTACTATGTCAGTGGTTCTCATACTTTTTCATGTGAAGGACCCCCAAAATGATATTTATTTGGCCACGGACCCCCATCTCAAAATATTTAGTTCCAGGGACCACCCAGAAGCAAAATTTGAGTTACAAACGTTCGCTTTGAAAATACATATATTCAAAGATTTGCAAACATTTTCACGACTTTTTCAAAAATAGCAGATCTACAAGCTCGCAGCGTGGCACTCGGTGCTTCGGCGCTTGATACGTATAAAATACGTATCAAGTACGTATATTATACTGTAAGTACGTTTTACCAATTATAGTGGGTTTAAGTGGTACCAGATATGCAGCTCGGCAAATAAAAGGTGAATTGATCCCAGTGCGTGACGGATGAGGACGATATCACGACAAATTAAATAGTAAATAAGTCACGATAAACGACATTATCGCTTATGGTCCCATCCCTAATTGTGTGCTGATGGTGAATCTTCTATATTGTTCTGGGGAAATTGTAGCGTAACATGAAGTCTGTTTAGTTTAAAAAATATCATAATAAAAAAAAAGAACGGTTTTGTTTGTCAAAAGCCTCTCCAAGACTGGAGTTGGGAGATAAGTGTCACTTTACCGTCGACCAAAGTTAATTGTTACACTGAAGCGAGGTACAGTACTAATTAGCTTGACGAGCTCCAGCACTCAACAGAAACCCTCAAAATCTGAACCAGAGTTTTTTTTTTGCACCAAACAAAACAAAAAGAAAATAAGCCAACAACATCAAAAAAGAGACAAAAAGTTAAATGAATCAAACTTACCCTTTAGATAATGGCCAACCAAGCGGTAAATTAACCTCACCTACAGTATAATTTTTTGGGTTCAGGAGGACACTAACATGCTGTAATCCTAGAGCTCTTGGAAGAATTAATTTACGGCGTCTGCCGTATTCTTTGAGAGGCAGGCAGCCCCCCCATTACCATTATTGTTCTCCGGCTGGGGGATTCATAATGAGATTTTAACATTTTATAATCAAACAAGGCAGTGTTTACTGCATGATGATGTGATAAAAGAAAAACATGATCCCATTACAACCTCCCTCATGAAAACAGCTGCCTATTTGCACCGCCATAACATGATTCCTTCCCTCTGTTCTAAGCTAATAGCTAATCTTCGATCAATGGCTAATGTGTGCATCTGAGAGATGCATCTCTCTAACACAAACATGTTTTCGAGTGATTACAGGCGTGATGATGCAACCGCTGGGCTCCGAGAAAAGACGCCCGGCTAATGATGACACGATAGTGTTGAGTGAAAGCAGCAGTATCATTGTCTCTTTCTCTCTCCATGCTTATCGGGTCCATGGAGGTACGCTCCATATCAGCCAGCCTGATCCTGATCTCCCCATGCATCTATGGATAGCTCTCCTCTGTTTCCAGCAAAAGGAGTGTACTACGGTAGATTGGAGGACATATAACGCGGCTGTGTGTGTGCGTGTGCGTGCGGGTGTTTGTGTGTGTGTGTGTGTGTCTGCGCGTGTGCGTGTGTGTATTACTAATACTTGTGAGGACCAATGTACTCACAGGTATAGTAGAATGTGAGAAAAAGACGTTGTGAGGACACTTTTCTGTTTTATGGATAGAAATATTTTTTTTTAGAGGTGGTATAGGTTTACAATTAGGAAATACAATTAGGAAAAGATTCAGGTTGGGTTATATACAGTAGTGTCAGTATTAGACATTTAGAAGTTTGAGTTTTATGCCAATGTGGATGTAGTTGCGCACAATGCATCGCCGCGCGATGCGTTGTGAGCTTGTAGATCGGTTAAAATGCCCTAAAAGATTTAAAAATGGCACTCATGAAACTGACGTCCTAAGATGTTGATGTCCTCACAAGCATACACTAATACAAACCAGTGTGTGTGTGTGTGTGTGTGTGTGTGTGTGTGTGTGTGTGTGTGTGTGTGTGTGTGTGTGTGTGTGTGTGTGTGCGTGTGTGTGTGTGTGTGTGTGTGTGTGTGTGTGTGCGTGCGTGCGTGTGTGTGTGTGTAGCGTGCGTATGAGGGGTCTCTTTGAACGGAGCACAAAAGAGAGTGTTATCTCTGTTTGTTCTCTGTCGCAGCTTTGTCCCTGGGGAGGCAAATAGTAACAGCAATCTGACCTAAGTCACAAGGACAGGGTTGGAATACACAGAGCTGGCTGCTGCTTTCATGTAGGTTGATGTGTCTAGTACAGTATGCTGCTCTGAGAGACTACTGTTCAGTGGTGTACTTAAGTAAGATTACTAGTAAGACCGCCTCAGGGCGACATGCGACCTAGGTCACACCAATTATTTTATGCCCATACATGGAGATCCCTGTCTGAACCAGCCGCACAGATATGGGCTGTCTTCCTCTATATATGGGCATTCCCATATGAAGTCCTGTTAGATATGGGCTTAATATTGATGACATCAGGGATCTCCATATATGGGCATAAAAGGGATTATGTGGTTCCCATGACATCACAACATACAATATATTTTATGCCCATACATGGAGATCCCTATAACTGAACCAGCCACACAGATATGGGCCATGTCTTGGCCATCTGGCCAGTGATATATATTGATGACATTAGGGATCTTCATATATGGGCATAAAAGGGATTCTGGGGAATGCGCATATATGGACTTTTACATAGGTGATGTCATCTGTGATATCACCTGTGATGTCACAGTGATGTGTCAAGGGAACCAACCTATAGGCTGTAAAAATGTGTACACACACGGCTTCACTTCTACACGCGGACAAGCTGTGACATTTCTCATGGTAAACTGCGACTTTCGGTCACAATCAATAATGCAATGTAGAAAAATACTCTGTTCCAAGTAAAAAGTCCGGAATTCAAAATGTACTTTAGTAAAAGTACACAAGTAGTCTATTGTAATCAAAATGTAATTAAAGTACCAAAAGTAGAAAGTAATGGTTATGCAGAATGTCCCATTTCACAACTTTAAAATGTATTACAATCTTTTGAAAATGGCCGATCTACAAGCTCCGAATGTGAGCTGAGCTTGTAGATCAGCCATTTTCAACTGGTGCAAATGTATATAGGGCTGAAGTGGTTAATGAATGTCTTGTAATAATAGTAGAAATCTACAAAGTAACTAGTTAATAACGCTTTCAAATAATTCTAGCGGAGTATATTTGCCTCTGAGATGTAGTGGAGTAGAAGGGTTGAAAAGTGCTTATACTCCAGTAAAGTAAAAATACCTCAAAACAAAAAAGATTAAGTCCGGTACTGTATGCACTTAGTTTCTTTACACCACTGCTACTTTTACAGTACACGTGTATGTATGGCGGCATTACAGACACATGTTGCTGAAGGCTTTCACCTGCCTTCAACAGAGAAATAAGTGGTCATTCGAATAGAACTTAAGTTTAACTCTTATACCGCTACGGACGTTCCCGTTCGCCCCAATTCTTTGGGTCGCGCCGCGCCAATACGGCCGTTCGTTCGTTTACCTTGTTGATGTCCGTAAGCTGATGAGGGGTCGCGCCGCCGTGTACTGTAATCACATCGCCCGCAGTGATGGTCTTAAAAATCCATTATGCGTTAACATCAACGGAGACCAATTCTCTTCCGTGTTGATTTTCTCTGGCCCTGAGGCTCTGTGGCCAGAGACTGCTCTCAATGTATGGCAAGCCATAACAGCCAAATTCACATTAATTATTGCATGACGCCGCCCTCTGCTGCCTGGTCTGCGAAAGTGCATTTTTTCACAATAAAAAAATAATAATAATAATAAATAAATAAATGTCTATCTATCTACTATAACGTCGCAAAGGTAAGCCGCTTTTTGATGGCACCAGACCCAATAAATAAATAAATAATCTGGCAGTAGTAGAGTTAATGTATTTTTTTAAATGTGTGACCCAGGGGTTCCCTTCCTAGAAATGTAGTGGAGTCAAAAGTAAAATATGGGTCTTGTAAGAAGTCATAAATGTTAAAATATAATAATTCATGTAAATACAGCACTCAAGTACATGTACTTTGTCACTGTCCACTAGCCTGTCAGATTGGTCTTTCATTCGTTTGCAGGCTAACTGTCCAGCACTGCTTCTACGCATGGCAGCCGACAGAACGTGTCAGACTCAAGAGTAAGGTCAGGTCTAGGAAAGGAGGAATTAGAAAACCAAAATACGGCGAGCAATCAGACAGCTAAGGGGCCAGGAAGTGAAGTGAGCTGATCACTTAACGGAGGGGAAAAGGCAGGGGTCATCACGTGTAACTCCCCTGTCACACGCCAGCTCTCTCTGTTGTCTAATTGGAACAACCGCTTTAACCAATTTACGCCTAGAATTATTGAATGCTTTAACCAGTGAAAAATAGCAGATATACAAGCTCACAGCGCGGCACCGAGTGCCACGCTGGAACTAGATATTTTGAGATGGGGGTCCGTGGCCAAATACATATCATTTTGAAAATGAAAACGTTTGAGAACCACTGACATAGTAGTCTCTCAAGAACAGACTAACTGAGCTCCAGTTAAGTGAAAAGGACCTTTTCTTTCATGACGGCTGGCCAGATTGCTGACATAGAAACATTGTTTTTTCAAAAAACCTTAGAAGGATTCAAAAGACACTTATAGAATCGGGTCAAAATTCAAAATTTCAAAATTTTTCAAAAATAGCAGACCTACAAGCTCGCATGTGAGCTTGTAGATCTGCTATTTTTCAATAGTTAAAGCATAAAATAATAATACACCCGTTCTAAATGGGTTAATTGGGTTTGGGAGCCATGGAGACGGCCGCACTGTCTCGGAGCTAATTGGCTGAAGGGGAACCCTTCAGCGGGAGAGGTGGGCCACGAACAAGACGGCTCTGCCTCTGCCTCGACCGGGGCGTCAATCTGCTCGCTCCGACTGACAGGGAGGCCTCTGAGTGGCCCCCCCGGCAAAACCTCACAGACATCACTACTAGACCGACAGAGGCTGCAGGTTTTAGAAGAAAGTAAATAAGCATCGCAGCTTCCTCTAATCATTTCGTAACTCTAACAGCAATGTTACGGGGGAAAGGCATTCGTGGCCTATTTTATGTGTGCAGACAAGCGGCTAAAATAATTCATTGTCAGTCAACACGCGAGCACTTGTGTGTGTGTGTGTGTGTGTCAGAACCAGTGCTCTAAAGAAACACCTTTTTACTTTTAGATGAAAGGAAGTCTCAGCTTTCTTAGGAGTGAGTGAAAAATGGAAAAATCTGGAAAAAAGATACTTGATTTTTCCTTCGCTTCTCCAGTCTGACAGGCTCTCAAATCGGTCGTCAACACAGGCAAAAGATTTAGGACAGGGCATTGAGACGGCGTGACAGGCTAGATGAGATACAGCCGCTGCTTTGAAAGATGACACGGCCATCAATGTTCAATGTCCATAGTCCATTGATAAAAGTTAGGCACCGCGCACCTCTATTAAAGGTGATTTCAGCGTGACTTTGCGTCCGTTTCCCCCCCGAAAAGATTTATGTGCCTTTGTTGTGTCTGAAAGGAAACAGCTGTGTCTTTATTAGCGAGGCAGGTGTCTGGGCTGAGGAGACAGATTGGGTTCGGCGATTATCAATAACACTTTGGAGATGACGCGGAGTCCACATGATCCGCATGCAGCGAGACATGGATTCTTATTGAGTGACCTTCATTCGCGGGGGGCCAGGACTTTCATGTTGCTCTCATTTGTTTGAAAGGACTGGAAAGGTGGCGTTTTATGCACTCATTTGATTGGATTGCCAATGACAGGATGGGGAGAAGGCAAACAGGGTTTTCTGTGGCGCATGGCTGTCTAGCATGCATACGAATGAATGGGGCACGGAGCAGGTGATAGTCCTAAGGGGAAGCTGCTCATTATTCCACAAACTCTTCTCACTAATCTGTGCTCAGCCGTATACTCTCGCTCCTTCTCTTCTTCTCTCAACCTCTCTTTTACAGTTTCTCCTCATATCTATTCTCCCCTTCTCTCACTCTGCATGTCTGCTATTCTCTCTCTCTCTCTGTTATTCTCTCTCTCTCTCTCTCTCTCTCTCTCTCTCTCTCTCTCTCTCTCTCTCTCTCTCTCTCTCTCTCTCTCTCTCTCTCTCTCTCTCTCTCTCTCTCTCTCTCTCTCTCTCTCTCTCTCTCTCTCTCTCTCTCTCTCTGGCAGAGCCGTGTCTCAGAAGGAAAGAGCGAAAGAACACGAGGTAGACTTTATCTGACCTCCTTTTCACGTGACCTTTCAAGGAAAGAGAAACAAGCAGCGTTGTTTGTTATACGTTTATGTCAGGGTTTTTTGGAACGAGCACGCACACCTACTGTAATACCTCATGTCTCTTTTTTTAAGTCATTGTCAGCCAATTATATTTTTAGAATGGCGGCTCTCGAAAGACGGTGAAAGTAAACAATGGCAAAAGAACCATGTAGGCTACTTCAAAATCCTTGACTGAAGAAGCAAAAATGTCTGCGAGGATGACTTTATGGCAAAAGTGAAACGCACCCTGATCTCATCTACGGTCATGTGGCCGCGGAAGGGAGGTAGTCCACAGGTTTTCACTGTGCTTGGGGCCAAGGGCGTCAGGGGGACAATTAGAAAGGGGCGGGGGGAAAAATCATGACAAATACTGTATATATACATCTTATTTCTTAAAAAAAATAAAAAATAAAGTCATAAGATTATTGTGCCAGGGCAACCACTTTCAACCCGGCATCCATATTTTGGCTTGTCATTTTTGTCAAAAAATTACAAAAAAGAAAAAATATAAATTTTGCTATAGGGGGCAACAGCCAGAGGATATTTGGGGGTCCTTGAAAAAGGAACAGTTTTTGGAACCCCTGAGCTAGTCAACATGGGGTCTGCAGTGAGACTCTGATACCTAAATAGGATTTCTCTGTTTTTGTGGGCGCTAAACCCACACAAATGAGACAAAAATAAACGGTGTAATTCTCAAAGCACCCCGCAAAGGGTGAAATGCACCTCTAACTGCGCTGCAAAGGAAATGGCATCTCTGCGCTTCGGTGCTATTTGTACGTATTTAAATGAGGTAATATGCATACATTTGGCGACAAATAGCCCCCTTTCTATGCAAATGATCGTCACTGCAAAAGAGAAAAAAAAGCACAATTCACTCAAAACACCAGCAGTAACAGCCCCACACAGTTAGAGTGACAGTTATTAGCATCTTCAGAGAGCTAGTGGTAACTGAAGCACATTTTTAAAGAAGTGTCAGGCCCAGACATTCAGGTGATCATGGCAGCAGCTGTGATTATAGCCGGGCAAAGGCATCGCCATGCCAGGCATGGCTGTGAGCAGATATTTCAAGTCTCTATTACTGCGATGTACTGGTTTATTACTTTTTGTTTGTGTGTGCGCGCGCTTGCGTGCTCCCAATGCTGTGATAGTATTTCACAACAAATGATACACACTGGATGACATTCTTAGGCTACTGCTTTTAGGTCTAAGACTACAAAGGAATGTGGGTACCATATTTTATTTGCATTTCATATACGTTGCCATGAGTGTACAGAGCTTTCAGCCTTTCAGCACTATTAATGATATGGTTATTATGAGAAGCCGAAGACGTCAGAGTAAGACCTAATCATGTTTCCAAACACACAAACACGTCGTCTTTGAATATATTCGACCGGATTCTATAAATCCTTCTTCTAAATCAGTGGTTCTCAAAACCTTTTCATGTCAAGGACCCCCAAAATTACATGTATTTTGCCACAGACCCCATCTCAAAATATGTTGTTCCATGGACCCCCCAGAAGCAGAATTTGAATTACAAATGTTCGCTTTTAAAAAGAAAAGATCTGTAATAAAAAAAAAAAAAAAAAGAAAAAAAAAACAGATCTACTAGCTCATGCTATTTTTCAATAACTAATGGTTTAAGAGGAAATCTTATGATGGAGGTTGAATGCCTGTGTGCATGCGCGTGTGCTTGTTTCAGCCCCGTTAATTAATCCGTGCCCCACTTATATTCTGCGGTGATGCTTTCGGGCCTCATAGTGGAATCTCAGGTGACAGTTTGGTCCAAATTAAATTGATAATTTTGTGGGATTTCCTTAGTCAAGGTGGCCACAGGCGGCCTTGAAAGCGCCAGGGAATTGAGCACCGCTTTACCTAGATTCTCCCGGTAAGTGGCAGCACGCAATTATAAGTAATAAAAGGTGCTAAGATAGGCAGAAGTCAGCACAACTGGTGCCAGCTGAATTACACCACTGTCTGTAACAACAATGTCATTCATGAATATTCCAATTTCAAAGACGTCGCCTGAAAGAAACCTTTGTGCACGGCCCCAATGTACAATCAGCGCACTTCAGTGTGGGAAGGAAGGCCACGTGAAAAATATAACTTTTGGACAAAAGAGCATCAAATTGCAGATGTTTCAGACTGGTCATAAAAAAAAGACAGTTTTGACTATTACTACACTGATTACACAATTTGCCCTTAAAGGAGTAGTTCACCCCCAAAATGACTTTTTTTCTATTGATTAGTCACGCCATGGAGACTAGAGTTCAATAATATTTTTAGTTTGTTGTCGCATTCCTAAGACAAAAAACAATACATGTACCCCCATTCGTTCCGGATGGGGACCCATTTCGAAACGGGTCCCCATCCGGAATCCCCATCCGGAATCAATTTACTCGAATCAAATTTTTGTCTTAGGAATGTGACAAAAACCAAAAAATATTATTGAACTCTACTCTCCATGGCATGAGTAATCAATAGAAAAAAAGTCATTTTGGGGGTGAACTACTCCTTTAAGGGCAAGGGCAAATTGCACTTAGCTTCAGAACTCTATGGGCATGGCTGCTCTGTCATATCATTAGGGCAATTTATTTTGTGAATCAGACCTTGAGACAGGGCAGATAGTGGTTGCAAGTGATGCGCAATTCATGGTGCTATACCAGCAATCCATTCTTTGTGAATTTGCCCCTGTCTGTGTGTGTCTGTGTGTGTGTGTGTGTGTGTGTGTGTGTGTGTGTGTGTGTGTGTGTGTGTGTGTGTGTGTGTGTGTGTGTGTGTGTGTGTGTGTGTGTGTGTACTGCATACTGGGAACATGAGCACTTATTCCATCAAATGCCCTAACCCTAACCCTAACCCTGTCAAAGAAATAAACAACAGCTACAGCTAAACTACATCTAAACCATGTTTTTTTCCATCATAATGGGCCATTGTCTTCTTTGTTATAGTTGGAATATAGACTCTGACATCCACTTCAGTTAAAAAACAAATTGATATATTTACAGATGTAGTTATAGTTAGTACTTAATGCGAACGGCTCGTTAAAAGGTCTGTATTGGTAACACAACCACAGGGTGATTTAAACCTAGCTGCACGCCGGTATCGTGCACTGAAAATAACCGATGTACGAGCTCGCAAGCTTGTAGCTCTGCTATTTATGGAGAGCGCGATACGGCGCGCGACCAAAGTATAGACCCGGCATAAAAAAAGCCTTCTGGAGAGGCCTCCAGTAACATGCTCTGGTAACGGTGTCCCAGACTGGAGCGCTGTAGTGTGGACGGTCGGACGCAGCCTGTGGACTTGGCGGCGAGCGGCGCAGAGTAATGGTCTTTGGCCGGTGACTGAAGGCCCTGCTGTGGCTCTTCCACTCCAACACTCACATTCTGCACCAGGAACAAACGAGCCGCATGAGGGCATGCAGGGGCGTCACAAGGGAGTGGGACTGAGTTACTAGGGCCCAAGGTGGAGGGGCCTGAATTATTTTATACTTTAGCTATTGAAAAATAGCAGATATACAAGCTCACAGCGCGCTGCGAGCTTGTAGATCTGCTATTTTTGAAAAAGTCGTGAAAATGTGCGCAAATCTTTGAATATATGTATCTTTTTAAGCAAACATTTGTAACTAAAACTTTGCTTCTGGGGGATCCCTGGAACGAAATATTTTGAGATGGGGGTCCGTGGCCAAATACATATCATTTTGGGGGTCCTTCACATGAAAAGGTTTGAGTGCCACGCTGCGAGCTTGTAGATCTGCTATTTTTGAAAAGTCGTGAAAATGTGTGTAAATCTTTGAATATCTTTTTAACTCATTCCCTGCCAGGCCCGATAGTCCCGAGATTATTCCAATGTCTTTCCCCGCCAGGCCCGATAGTCCCGAGAATTAAAAAAAAAAAAAAAAAAAAAAAAAAATTCAAATTTTTTTTTTGACCCCCAAAAATGGAGTAGGCATGATAGCAATCGCGAAATTGCATGTTTAACCCCCATAGCAACCCCATCTTTCAAGCATGGCAGCCATTTTGGCAGCCATCTTTGTTAAACATAGTGGCTGTTATCTCATGAATGCCTGAACGGATTTCCATTCGGATTTTTTTGTTTGAAAGCTGTGAGCAATGTGAACACACGTGGTGCATTATCTAGGCATGGGTGTGCATGATCCGTGCACACCCAATTACATGGAAGTCTATGGAGACGAATGGCAGGTGGGAGTACGGAGGTATGTTAAAATGGCGGTCAATGTGTTAAGCAAACATTTGTAACTAAAACCTTGCTTCTGGGGGATCCCTGGAACTAAATATTTTGAGATGGGGGTCTGCGGCCAAATACATGTAATTTTGGGGGTCCTTCACATGAAAAAGTTTGAGTGCCGCGCTGCGAGCTTGTAGATCTGCTATTTTTGAAAAGTCTTGAAAATGTGTGCAAATCTTTGAATATATGTATCTTTTTAAGCAAACATTTGTAACTAAAACTTTGCTTCTGGGGGGTCCCTGGAACTAAATGTTTTGAGATGGGGGTCCGTGGCCAAATACATATAATTTTGGGGGTCCTTCACATGAAAAAGTTTGAGTGCCGCGCTGCGAGCTTGTAGATCTGCTATTTTTGAAAAGTCGTGAAAATGTGTGCAAATCTTTGAATATATGTATCTTTTTAAGCAAACATTTGTAACTAAAACCTTGCTTCTGGGGGATCCCTGGAACTAAATATTTTGAGATGGGGGTCCGTGGCCAAATACATATCATTTTGGGGGTCCTTCACATGAAAATTTGAGCACCACTGACATAGAAACATAGGTTTTTCAAAAAACCTTAGAAGGATGTGAAATATTCAAAGACTTTTTTTCAGAAATAGCAGATCTACAAGCTCACAGTGCGGCACTGCAAGCTTGTATATCTGCTATTTTTCAATAGTTAAAGCACAAAATGTGAGTGAATCCTTTGTACCCAGGGCCCAGAATTTGGTGCGACACCCCTGAAGGCATGGCTCTGAAAGGGAGGATGTTCTATGGGTAGTCCTGGTGACGGCCGCTGGAATCTCTCTGTGATGTGTGAGGAGAGTACTGATGGTTGGGGGAGAGGGGGGCGGGTGGTTAGTGGTGGAAAGTTAGTATAAATGTTTACTCAACTACTGTACTCAAGTACGGTGTTGAGGTACTTTTATGTTATTTGAGAATGTACAATTTTCAATATACTTCTATTCTCTTACTTTTTTAATCCACCACATTTATTTGAAAACTTTAGTCATAAGTTACTTTTACAAAATACAACTTTTCCCAAAGGTTTGACCAATTCTGAAAAATCTAAGAGTATTTTTTACTTCTGGTACTTTAACTCATTTAGTGCTACAGAAATTAACGGATTAAAATGTCCAGCGTGCCTCCCGCAGGCTGCATCCACGACCGTTGTCTTATTTTGAAGGCCAGAAGTCCATAGCGTAAACACTTCCGGTTTGACGTCATCACGTCCTTCACCGGAATCGCTCGTCATCAACATACTGTTGTGTAATGGCGGATCGGTGCTTTTGGAAGGAGAAAAACGCCCGCACACTGTTCATATGCTCCAAAAACTTACTTTTATTATAGGCAACTGGCTGCAACGTTTCGACTTTACGTCTTCATCAGGCAAAAGTTGTAGTAACAAACAAAGAACCCCTTATATACAGGACCATTACTTGATTGTAAGGCATAACACCTGGGAGTAGGGTGGTGCTCAAACCACCTACTCCAATCACAGGGACTGGATACATAGCTCCACCCCTCAAAAAGAGTACCTTTACTCAAATACTTAAACAAACTTACATACAGTGTATCAATGAAGTAGTAGTACATGTTATGAACAATAAGATAAATATATACAAAACGTTAAAACCTTTAGTCATGAAAAAAGTTAAAGTTTACAAATAAGTACAAAAACAACCAAATAATCAACATGACATGATTAGGTGTTTAGGCCTATCCATGATAGGGTTTTAAGGTGAGTGTCCCTGGTCAAATTTGAACTGGGGACTTCTGCACAGGGGAATCTGTAGGCTAGATCTCTAGACCACTAACTGGCTTTTGAGAATCAGCCTAGAAGTACCAATGAGGGAATAAGGGGAAACTACACAAATAAACTAGAGGAAAGGCTTAACATCGAATTCCTCATTTAAACCATCTGGAGACATTGTATTGAGGAAATAAATCCAATATGTCTCACGTTGGAGGAGTAACCTTTCAAGATCTCCACCTCTTGGTGGCTTTTCAACCTTCTCCACACCAACATACCGCAAGTTATTGAGGTTATGACCAGCTTTTTTAAAATGTGCAGCAACAGGATTACGTTCGTCACCATTTCCTATGCTGCTCCTATGTTCAGTAATCCTGGTGCGTAGAGCCCGTGAAGTCTTGCCCACGTATGCCAACCCACAGGGACAACGGATCAGATATACCACATGTGTAGTGCTACATGTAATGGCACCACGTATGGATATATCCCGGCCTGTGTGGGGATGACTGAAAACCTTGCATTTTGTTGTATAAGTACATTGTACACAGTTGCCACATCTATAGTTTCCATCTGGTACCACTGGGAAGTTGTAAATACTCTGAGTGCCCAAATCTGATTTCACCAGACTGTCCCTCAAGTTGGGAGAGCGTTTAAACACAAGTCTTGGTTTTTCTGGAAAAGCATTTTTCAACCTCGGATCAGACTGGATAATATGCCAATGTTTTTGGATGGCACCTCTGAACTCTGAGCCCAGTGGAGAATATTTAGTGCAGCACATAGGAATATTATTCCCGGTTTTCTTATTTTTGGGGCGCAGGCAATCATTTTGTGTTACCTGGTCAAAGCGCTCTCTAGCTGCATCCACCCACTCTCTTTTGTAACCTCTACTGAGGAACCTGTTAGAGAGATCAGAGGACTGTTTTGCATATGAAGCATCGTCACTACAGATCCTCCGAACACGGTGGAATTGGCTGACTGGCAGACTTTTTATCAAAGGTGATGGGTGAAAACTATCACCCCTTAAAAGGGAATTACGGTCTGTGGGCTTACGAAACAAATCAGTTTGTATAGTATTGTCCCTTTTGTAAATTTGTACATCAAGGAAGCTAATGCGCTCCCTATTAAATTCCAGTGTAAACTTTAGATGGTCATTACAGGAATTTAAGTAATTATGAAAGTCTGCCAATTCCTCCACACTGCAATCCATGATTATAAATATGTCGTCAATATACCTTCTATATAATGAAATCTTTGAGTAAAAGGGATTCACAGGGTTCAGCACAAAATTGTGTTCAAACAGACCCATATATAGACAAGCATAGTTTGGCGCCATCTTACTGCCCATTGCGATACCTTTCAGTTGCAAGTAAAAATCTTTCTGAAAACGAAAATAATTATGAGTCAACACCATATTTGCTAAATCCAATATGCACTCTGTGCTCGGTTTGGATGCAGGTGGGCGTTGTCTAAGGAAAAACTGAAGTGCCTCAAGTCCACCCTCATGAGGTATATTAGTATAAAGACTCTGAACATCAAAAGTGGCAAATATAGATCGGTGCTTTTCAACATGTGTTATATAAGCGAGAATCTACTGCCATCCTCCCTTTGAAAGTGTTGTTTCGAGATAATGGACATTAAAGATGAGATTCCCAATCTGCCTCAATGTTATGGGATTACTATTTTGTGCTTGTGGATCCGTGATGATGATGAATCGGCGAGGGCGATCGTGTCAGGACCTTCCGCGCACCAACAGGGTAGGAGAACCGCCGTTACAGTAATAGAGTACTACTTTTCACGAGTATACTCGGGATCGGCAGCATGTGCTACTCGAGTATTTTTCACGAGTATTCTCGGGATCGGCGCTAATTGAGTTTATATTTTGATGCCAATGCCAATGCAACTTTTACTCGAGTAACATTTTGAATTACGGCTTTTTTATTAAGTAAAACATATCTTCTTCCCTCTCATCCCAGGATAATAATAGTTTGGTAAACATTACGGTACGTGACAGATAAACACGGTACGGAGTACAGACACAACCCATGGCCATGTGTAATCAGGACTACTTCTTCCAACCACTGCATGGGTATATACAGTAGGGGGACAGGGGGACAACGATGGGCGCCACGTGCAGTGGCGTCCTGGGCTTTGGCATTTGGAGAACGCCGTCCTATCCCCTGCGGCTGCCTGCGTGTGTTGGTTGGGGTTGTGTGTGTGTGTGTGTGTGTGTGTGTGTGTGTGTGTGTGTGTGTGTGTGTGTGTGTGTGTGTGTGTGTGTGTGTGTGTGTGTGTGCAGGGGCGTCACAAGGGGGGGAAAGTGGGACTGAGTTACTAGGGCCCAAGGTGGAAGGACCTTCATTATTTTATACTTTAGCTATTAAAAAATAGCAGATATACAGAGTGCCGCGCTGCGAGCTTGTATATCTGCTATTTATTTTTTTAATTCATGAAAATGTGTTCAAATCTTTGAATATATGTATTTTTTAAGCGAACATTTGTAACTCAAATATTCGAAGACTAACAAAGACTACGGAAAATAGCAGATCTACAAGCTTGCAGCGAGGCACCCGGTGCCGCGCTGTGAGCTTGCAGATCTGCTATTTTTTCAATAGTTAAAGCACAAAATGCGTTCCCAGTTCCCCCTATGAAGAAACATTCATGGGGGGCCCGCGGTAGAATCCTCATACCCAGGGCCCAGAAGTTGGTGCCACACCCCTGTGTGTGTGTGTGTGTGTGTGTGTGTGTGTGTGTGTGTGTGTGTGTGTGTGTGTGTGTGTGTGTGTGTGTGTGTGTGTGTGTATGGGGCTTCCTGGCCCAGGCTGTATGGGGAACAGATGGCCAACTGGACATCCTCGCTGCCTGCCACAGCCTTCTGGTGCTGCTCCTCCCGCCACATATGCTTCACCCTGCGGCTATTGCTTCCTGGAGATCGCTTTCCCACAATCCCTCACAGCCGTCACCATGGCTACAAGATCCCCCGCTGCGTGCGTGCGGATATACAAAATGTGAAAACTCACTTGCGGGCACGCACGCACGCACGCACGCACTATCTGGCCCATAGACGTCTGCTTAATAACACAAAAATGTGGGTCTGTGGACTAATGTATTATATCCAAACTGGGGGCTCTTAAACGTTGAGAATCAATGGTATAAGGGAGGATACAGATCTTAAAGTTATACCATGTAACTTTTTTTATAAAACAAATCTTAAAATTGTCCTAACTGTTAAATCGCTAAAGTTTTAGAACACCCACTCCGTTATTTTCAGCTTCTGAAGCCTTCTCTTTATATGTTTTCTATGATCCTGACCGGGCCCCGGTTTTCGCGGAAAAATTACGTCATCATACACTACCGGCCAATCACAGCGAGGGTTATACACTGCCGGCCAATCACAGCGCATCTTGAAGTGGGGTCGCTATCACAATAGGGCGGCCATATTTGTAGGCGCCCGTGTGTCTCTATACTCGGGTGAAGCATGGGTGAAGGAGTCCGTTTCTCCGGAATGCCTGAACGCACAGGAACCAGGGATCCCTCTAAAGATAGATCTCGGCAAGGTGGAGGCAGACGCGGGGGTGTGAGGCCCGGTCCGCGGCGAAAAACGGCCGAAAGATGCGGACGCGACCGCGGTTTGCTATAGAGCTACTGACCACTAGTTGAGCAACTTACACAGTATAGCTTTAACTCTTTGAGTTGAATTAACGCGGGTAAATCTCGATATTTCTAGGGTTAGGGTTAGGTTTTAGGGTTAGGTTTAGGCATAGTTTTACTGAGGTTAGCGTTAGGGTTAGATTTTGGCATAGAGGTTAACGTTCACCAAGGTTAGCATTCACCAGCGTTGGCAGGTTCACATTTCGCCAGGTTAGCATTCACCAGCGTCGAACTAATGGGACGGCGAACAAATGCTACGTCGCAATATCGACGTAGCATAGGATTTTCCCATTGACTTTCAGACATTCTGGGGACCCAAGATCACCACAGTTAATACTAAAACATTTCCAGAGAATCCATAAATGTACATTTTCTTCTCTTCCCAGCAATGACATACCATCCTTTTCCCTACATAATATTCAGATTGTCATCACAAAGTAAGCATCAGGAACAGATGATAGAATCTCCTCTCAGAAAAAGTGTTGACAAAAGCCTATTGTAGTATAAATGGATTGCACTTATTGGATATGACAGGATAATCACAAGCTTGCAGCAGCGGCAAAGCACAATACACAGCAGGCGAACGATCAATGTGTTTGCAAGACTTTGTGGGATAAGAGACCGGCTGAGCAGGGACAAGCTACATTTAGAATCCGTCGTACCGCGGTACATAGTGGGTTCTGGGTTGGCTTAACAACATTATCGAAACGAAGCGGATAAAAGCGCCAAACTTTTTTTGAGGCTTCTTTAGGACCTATAATGATGGATTTTAGCCTTGGGTACCAAACTTTATTTTGAAAATTACCCATAGAATTATCCATATCAAGTTGGGCTCCCATCGACTTTCTATAAAGGAGGAAAATACCCAGAAAAAAAATCTGCTTAAAGTAGGATGTGAGGGGATTCTGAATCCATTGCAAGCATTTGTTATGCACAAATAACTTTCCTTGGACCAGAAATGGCCCCACAAAACCATGGTATAGTGATGAGTCATCACTTTTCACAGTTTTTTGGGTGTTTTGGGGGGCAAATTGGGGGCGTTCGGTCCTGAAAGAAGTTTTACGCTTTTATCCGCTTCGTAATATAGGGAATCCACAAGCTCACAATGTGCCACGATGCAACGCGTTGGGATCTTGTAAATCATGCCATGTTCTTTGCCGCGGGACGCCGTCGTGCGACGAATTATTAGAAATCAGGCTCTAGGCCAAAAACCTCGTGGAGCAGTTTACAGCCAAACGAAAGTGACTGATTAGGAATCGCCACCATGGCACTGCAAAACAGGAAGGCGAGAGAGAGAGAGAGAGAGAGACATGAATGAGAGACACGGGGTGTCGTGTTGGACGGAAGGAAGCAAGCGGGGAAAGTGTTGAGAGTGCCATTCTTCCAGCTGGCTGGCGATGGCTCACGCGGCATCAGGCTCCGAGTATCTGACATTTTGATGTCACTTCGGGGCCCTAACAGATGGTGGCAAACACATAGCCGTCGGTCCACCGCTATCAGTGGCTACCGTCACTGCAAACGGGGCCATACCCACTTTTTCACCCACCTTTATTTTGGGGGCAGACCTCCATTCAGAAACACCCCCACTTAGGAACATCCCCATTCAGAAACACCCCCAATGAGGTTAGGGTTAAGGTTAGGTTTAGGTGACACCTCCATTTAGAATAATGGAAGTCAATCTTCTGAATGGCAATGTTTCTGAATGGAGATCCTTTATTTCATACGCCAGTACGCCGTACTATTTTGCCCAGACAAAAGTATGACTAATCCCACACTGAAATAACAGCCACACCGGCCTGATTATCGGCATTCTGTCGTCTCATCTTCCGCGTTCTCCAGAGGAGAGCGAAATCTCTGTGCCCTTGCCAATACTTTGTGGAACAAACAAAGTTGCGAGGCAGAACCAGGAACTAATTTCATTAGCGGCTGCCATTCGTGACTGATTACAGGCCGTCCTCACTTGCCGGCACGCGGGTCCAAAGTTCTGGGAGGTTAATAACCAGTAACAATCAATTACTTAACCAATCTGATATGATCAATGGGGGCCTCCAATCCGGCAGATGCGCGGAGATGAGCAGTGGAATACGATAAAGCCCTCCGATGCGCGCGGCGCTCACCAAAAAAGCGATGAGTTGTGGCTAAACTGTTTACACTGCAATGGAAGTTAGATAACGCTGAGTGCTGTGTTTAATGTTCCACATCAGGACATGGCAGAAAGACTTCCTCCTCATCTTCGGGTTAAACCTGGTTCAGGACAACAGAAATATTTTGTATATTTTGTGTGTATGTATGTGTGTATGTAGAAGTATGTATGAGTGTGTGTCTGTCTGTCTGTCTGTCTGTCTGTCTGTCTGTCTGTCTGTCTGTATATATATATATATATATATATATATATATATTAGGGGTGTGTATCCATCCCCTACAAGGCGATTCGATACGTATCCGATACATGGGCTAACGATTCGATTCGGAAACGATACGGCTTACATACAGAACGATTCGATACGATTCGATACGGTGCAATTTCGATACGATTTCGATTTTGTGGATTTTATGCGATTCGATTGGATTCGATACGATTCGATACGATTCGATGCGATACGGTGTGATCTGATACATACGTTTAATGAAACATTAATTTTCCATTCAATTAAGAAGCTATAATCTATAAAGTAGCATTGCTGACCTTCAAATAATGGATATCTCATAAAAGACCATGGAATAACAGAAAATTTTAAAGAAAGATGGATGACAAATCATAAAATAGACACAGACATGTAGATACAAAAAATAATTAATGTAAACTACAAAGCCTACTGACATGGTTTGAAAATCTGTCTCACACACCCATTTCTAAGAACTTCACTTTAGCAGTTACAGTTGGTCAGGTGGAGAAATATAAAACAAACACACAAAAGGCCTGGCCCTTCAGGCTTCAGTACAGTGCAATAATTGTACTTTGCAAAGCTGCTATAATAACACTGAAAAACTAAAATACATCCTCACCAATGCCACAGATCAGATCAATCCTCAGCAATGCCACAGATCAGATCACCAAATAAAACTAGTAAAAGAGCCTGCTGTTATTCAGTCAATAAGATCATTTCAAAGAGATCCACTTTACAACAGTAACAACAGCAGTATAAAGTAGGCTATAAGTGCAACATTTGAAGTCTGGCACACATCATGTCTACTTGTTATCTTATGGCTCTACTGCAGTAGTTCTAAAAAAAATCAATGTCAAGGACCTCCAGTTTGACATGGATCAGGCTGTCTTAAGTTTACCCAAGGGTTCATTAGGGTCCATTTGGTTCCATTTGTACACTCCCCTGAGTTACACATACCCAAGGGTTCATTAGGGTCCATTTGGTTCCATTTGTACACTCCCCTGAGTTACACATACCCAAGGGTCCATTTGGTTCCTATCATTTCGCCGAGGACCCCCTAGAACTCCCTCAAGGACCCTTGGGGGTCCCCGGACCCCACTTTGAAAACCAATACTCTATAGTAGCCCTTTGCCATAAAAGCTGATGCTGTGATTATTACCTTTGCTGTCGACAAGCGCGGGGGACTTCTGATGGTTCTAGTAGAACCGGGTTCTACTGGGAAAAGTGTTATAATCCAATCCATTACTGTCGCATTCTTATAAAATCCAAACTTGCGTTTCTCCACTGGAATAATGAATCCATAGTGATGGAACTCAACTAACACGTTGTTGGTTTGTTTACAAGTCGCTGTGTGTCGCACATGCGAGGGTCATACACGCTGCATCGGAAGTAGCAGATCTATAAGTTTACAACCCATCCACATGCAACACCCTGTGGGCTTGTAGATCTGCGGCTTTCCGCAGGACAGTGACTGCAGTACGTAGAAACACAGCTCTATTTGGAGGACAGAGCAGCAGGCAGCTTTTTCTTTTTTTTCTTTCCGTTGCACTCACTGCAGCACTGACTGTGCTAGCAGAGCGCTCACTTTTGAAGTAATGATTTGTAACAGTAAACGATGAGTAAGTAAGTTCAGAATTTCACAGCAGGTTAATTATTTAATGCTAAAATCCGATTAATCCGATTAATTACTTTAGGACCGATACATCGACCGATACGGCCGCGATTTGGACCGATCCGGGTAAACGCGCATCGATGCGGCCGTATCGCTAGTGTTGAAACCGATAATCGATTCATATCGATTTTTTCCGACACCCTTAATATATATGTATTTTAAGGCTGGGACTTTAACTGATTAATTGCGATTAATTAATTACAGAAAAGGAACGCGATTAAAAAAGACTACGCATTTTAATCGCACTTAGTTTTTGCACCACAGAACCTTCAGTTTCGGGCATACCGATCATAGCGATGCACCAACCAAGAAGAGACAACAAACGCAAAGGGAGAAGTAGCCGATCAGAGCGATTTGCTTGGCCCAGTGGATGCAAAATGTAGATTTAAAAAACTCACTCGTCGATTCACTCGTACAACAAAATGTGTTTTACTTGAAAAAAATGCTTCTCAGGTCAAATATTGATGTGCGATTAAAATGCCATTAATAGCGATTAATTAATCACAGAGCCTGTAATTAATTAGATTAAAAATGTTAATCGCATCCCAGCCCTAAATATATATATATATATATATATCAGTGGCGAATTTTCAGGACCTTCAGGGTATTCAGAGAAGACCCAGGGATCCTCAGAAGAAAGAAAATAATATTTTTATTTTTAAATAAAAAATATATTTTTATTTTTTATTATTTTTATTAAAATAATTACAATTATTTGTGTTGGTAATCTGTTAAACTGCACTGTTTCGCTCGCTATACTCGTTGTAGTCGTTTCTTCCCCAAGTTCTGTGCATAGGGAGTGCTTGTGTGCTGGGAAAAATAACAGCAATGAGAGATTTTTTTCGGTGGTGCGTCCCGAAGGTCCGTCCCGGTCCTTGGGGCACGCATCGCCACTGATATATATATATATATATATATATATATATGTAAGCGGAGATGATCCGAACCTCCTCCCCCGGCTTCGAACCCGCGGTCTCCCGCATGAAAGTCCAATATCTTAACCATTACTCCAAAGGGATATCCTATGGAACGAGAGCAGATACTAGACTTTTGAGGCTTCAGGCTGGGGCTGCGACTCTCTCCGCACACTCACCCCCCCTTTGACCTCCTCCTAGCGGAAGCCGGATCCGGGTCACGGCACCAATGTGACGGAGATGATCCGAACCTCCCCACCCGGCTTCGAACCCGGGTCTCCCACGTGAAAGTCCAATATCTTAACTATCACTCCAAAGGGACATCCCTATGGAACCGAGAGCAGATACTAGACTTTTGAGGCTTCAGGCTGGGGCTGCGACTCTCTCCGCACATATACATATATATATATATATATATTCTTTAATATATGTTATTATTGTTATTTCCCTGCAGTGGTCCAGGGTGAAACAGCCACAAACAGAACCCTACACCAGATGCATCTGAAAGTTTGTGTGCAACTTAGAATTAAATTGTACTGTCTATCTGCCTGTTTCGATGCATGGAATACAGGAAACAACATTTCATGACTGAAAATGTAATGATGTTTAGGTATTATTATTCTAACCTATGTTGTTTCTACATCATACAGCCAACCCGCTGAAAGAAATCACAGATTGAGGCTTTAAACTTTGCTTTGAGATGTCTGAGGCCATTCGTGTTTCATGGAAGACGCTTGTGGTGACTGATGAAATCTTCAATCCACGCGCATGAGTAAAATAATCCCAAGTAAAGTCAAAGACTTCATGCCTAATTTCTGTGCCTCATATCGTCGTTGTCGGGTGGAAACCTTGTATGTCCAGAACCTTCCTTTTTTTTGGTTATTATTTAAAAAGAAAACCGATTTAAAGTAGTGAAAATAGCCGATCTACAAGCACACAACGCACACATCGCGAGGCATGTGTGCTTGCAGATCTGCTATTTCCACTAACTTTGTGCGACACTTTTGTATGATGAAAAAGGGCCTAAATACATACAAATCTGAAACTTGGGAGATACGAGGTTTCTTCCCGACAGCGACGATATCCAGTACACCCATCCAGTGTCCCAGAAAAAAAAGAAAAGAAAAGAACATTACAACCAGCGGTGGCTTAATTGTCCCATCAACCATTAGTAGGCCTCCCATGTATCCATGCATCTCCGTCTGCATCAGGGCTGATTATTCTAATGATGTCTAAACCTCTGTCCTGCCATTATTCACACATCACAGAGCCTGGCCTTGTTATCTCTGATGGCGAGGGGGTCTGGTGTCCCTCAATCCACAAATTAACCCATTCAGAACGGTTACACAGTATTGTGTATTATTTTAAGCTTTAACTATTGGAAAATAGCAGATATACAAGCTCACAGCGTGGCACCGAGTGCCGCGCTGCGAGCTTGTAGATCTGCTATTTTTGAAAAAATCGTTAACATTTGAATTTTGAACCGATTTTGGACCCGATTCTAAGTTTCTTTTGAATCCTTCGAATGTTTTTTTTTGTTGAAAAGCCTATGTTTGTATGTCAGTGGTTCTCAAACTTTTTCATGTGAAGGACCCCCAAAATGATATGTATTTGGCCACGCACCTCCATCTCAAAATATTTTGTTCCAGGGACCCCCCCCAGAGGCAAGATTTGAATTACAAACGTTCGCTTTAAAAACACATATATTCAAAGATTTGCACACATTTTCACGACTTTTTCAAGCTCGCAGCGCGGCACTCGGTGCTAAATGGCTTAAATCCAATCCATGCCACCCCCCCACCCCACCCCACCCCTCCTCTCTCTCTCTCCCTCTCATATTCACGATCTTCTCTCTCTACCCAACCTCACCTACTGCATCTCTCTCTCTCTCTCTCTCTCTCTCTCTCTCTCTCTCTCTCTCTCTCTCTCTCTCTCTCTCTCTCTCTCTCTCTCTCTCTCTCTCTCTCTCTCTCTCTCTCTCTCTCTCTCTCTCTCTCTCTCTCTCTCTCTCTCTCTCTCTCTCTCTCTCTCTCTCTCTCTCTCTCTCTCTTTGCATGTGCTCAATTACAGCCCAAGATTCAAGCCACTTACTTATGCTATCAGGCAATTACAAACCAATCTCACCCCTGCTCATCCTCAACATGACTTTCTGATCAGCGGTGGAGAATAGTTTTTAATTATGTGCTAATGTTGTTGTTTTTTTCTTCTTCTTAAAAAGCATGGCGTTTAATTACATTTAGAATTACTATCGTGATAATTTGTTATGTTTCTTTGCCTGTTTTCTTTTCTTTTTTTTGTATTTACCCTCATTGGTAATCTAATCAAGCAAGAAGAGTAATGGACCGCGCAAACCCGGGCTAGCAATGGGAAAGGGAAGGTCTCCTTTATGGTGGAGGGGTTTCTGAATAATAACAAGGAAGCACTCACATCACAGCTATTACTTATGAGGGCAAAACAAGAGCAATATCCCATACAATGTGGTGCAAAACTTTTTGAGTGTCTGCCAAGGGAAGATACTTTAGTTTTTCACTCATACTACAGCAGATGGCTGTTCTGACTCTGCGCCAGAGGGACATGTTATTCGACAATGTGAAGGAGACTGTAATTCACAGGTTGCTTGATGATCTTGAGAAGGTTCTGGCTGTCTGCAGTGTGTCCCACATCTTTCCCCCCAGCATGGAGCCGTCAGCACGATGTTCAGCAGCACACAGTATACCTAGGCCTACAAGCAGATCAGCACCATGGACAGAGACACTGTCTTCCATACTACAGCAGTGGTTCTCAACCTGTTCAGGCCGCGACCCCCAAAATAATCAGATTTTAACTGGGGACCCCTCACCCTGATAAGCACAAGAGTTGAGGCATTCCATTTTGTATAACACGGTTCTATTGTGAAAATAGCAGATCTACATGTTCACAACACCTCACGTTGCGAGGCGTTATTAGCATGTAGATTGGCTATTTTCACAATTTCTGCCTCTAATATTGACAATTTGGCAATATTTGACAATTTTGATATTTCAGAGGTATTGAAAAGTCCTTAAATTGTCACTTTAGAAATGTGCAGATACCCTCTATACACTTAAACTTTATGTTGGTTTGTTTACTTTTGAGAGAGAAAACAATGTTGCACATTAAGTGCAACAGTTAAGAACCACTGTACTACAGTGCCTGCATGCTGCTGCAAGATCCATTTGGTTTTGCCTTCTGCAGTTCACTTACACTCACTGTAACTGACGCAAGATCTTCATCTGTTGAGCTCCAATATAAACTTACGAGAGGGCTTAAATTGGTGATCAAGTAGGCGTAGGCTATCTGAAGTAGCCTAGTCACCATTTGTAATCACAAAGTTCAATCTCTACGATAGTCTAGTGGGATGCGTTCGTGCATGTAAATACATTAATTCAATGATTCTCAAAGTGTTAGAACCACAGGGGTCCCCAATTAAACGTGTTAACTAATATGGCGCAGTTTAACCACTTTAATCCAATATACTGTGTACAGCTATTTGAAAATAGCCATTCGAGGCGTATTTTCAATATATATTGAAATAATGTGACATTTGTTTTTTGAATATTTGTTACAGATGGGGTGCCATGATTTTTTCTCCCCTAAAAGATGATGATCAGGTATTATTTATGATTATACTAGGAGGAAGATAAAAAAAAAGAAACAAAAAAGTGTACAGAAAGTGTTGAAATTGTGGTTTTGTGGCCACACAAACCAGTTCATTGTGACCGTCAGGTCGCAAGTTACTATGAAAACCTCCACCTGCTGTCTGTCAGTCAGTCCCCTCCGTCAGTCAGTCCCTCAGTCTGTCCGTCCCGTCAAGACACTCTTTTGGCCCTACTCTTATCTACGGCACCGTTGCCCCTATCCATGCCAAACTTTGCACACAAACTCCTTGGTTGGCAAACCACAACCTCCGCCAGATTTCTCACATGCCCCTCTTCTAGCGCCACCATGAGGTTGCTAAGGCCAATTTGTGTATACATGCGACCTTATGGTCGCTAAATTAAATAAATTTACTCACATCTTTATGAAATTTACATCCTGCCTATAATTCTAGTCTGGTAGATAGCTGGGTTATTGAGTCTAATGATATTAACAATGTCCTGATGTGAAAGAAAATTGTTCAAAAGAAGGGGACAAAAGGTTGTTGTGTATGGACAACAAGAATCTATTGAAAATATTTTATTTAGATTTTCTTTTTGTAAACGTAATGTTAATTTGGCACCACTGACTATCAAGAAAACAAAAACATGTTGCTTATCATGTCTAAAAGGTTGCTCACTCTATATGATTAATAAGCAGATTACAGACACGGTGTGCCTTCACTGGCTGACATGGCAACGGGTGTCTACACACTACAGGGCCAGCTACTGAGCATGTGCAGACAGTCCATGGTGGCGGAATGAGAGATGAGTCATCAAGTGGACGAGCAGCCCCTACTTCAGGCCATTATACATGGACTGTGGAAAGACATGCCATGATGGAGGATGTATTTCATCAACATCAATCATAATTATCAACCTCCTCCTCCTCCTCCTCGTCATCATCATCATCAACAACAACATCATCAACACCACCATATTACCACAAAAACAAAAACACTTAAAGAAACAAATCATACAGAAGACGTCAAATCCAGTAACATGTTATAACACATTATAGCCCGAAAATGTCTGATATGTCATAGCATACATTGCATATACAGTATTCCATCCTAATCCATCCTAAATCCTAAATCCTAAAATATTGCATACATTCCAGACACAATCGAACAGTTAAAAGTGCATTTAATATCTCCACTTTTCCACAAGATTCATACACGGACAACATTGTATGCTGTCCGTGTACATTTATCCCTTCGCGTATGTGAAGGGATGACTTTCACTGCAACACTAAACACATATAGTATATGGGTATGGGACACACAAATTGACAGGTGCGTTCACTGCATTGTGGTTGGTGCAGGGTAATTAATCACACCTGTCAATGTGTGTGCACTGTATAGGCCTATGTGTGTTCATTGAAGGAAGACAATCTAGGAAGGACAGTGGTTCTCAATGGGGTCCAGGAACTCTCAGGGTTCCTTGATGGGGTTCCAAATGGACCCTTATAGGTCTGTAACTCTGAGAGTGTGCAAATGTGTACACTCTCAGAGTTATGAGGGTCCTTGAAATGTAAAAGTTTGAGAACCACTTATCTAGGAATCTATAGAAATTCCATTAATAATTGTTAAAGAGCAGCTACAAGCAAAATAATTGATTACTGTAAATTACATGTGTAATTATCATCATGTGATACATTCTGTGGTATCGGAATGTCATAGACTGGCATACTCGGCAATACCTATACCAACATCTTAGTCAGTATCTGCAGCTTTTCCCGATACTGGTACTGTATCGCTATCGGAACAACTCTAGAAGGAATTTCATGTGTTCAGTGCTGCTGTGAATGTCATGTTTTTTTTCTAAATATATATATTTTTGCCAGAACTTTCAAATGGCTATATGTGTCCCAGCACCCCCAGCAGCCAGTCATTGCAATTTTTTTCATTTTCATTTTTTCATTTCATTTGAAAGCTGGGGATCATAGCTACAAAATGATATATTGGTTGTGGAGATTGACCCAACAGTTTTGAAGATATGGCTTATAGAATGATGCCATGCTGAAATAGGACTTTTGAGATATTCAAGTTTTAAATAAATTTCTAACCTGCAATGACCTGACTCCGCCACATGGGGAGCAATCTTCAATTCAATCTTCAATTCAAAGAAGCTTTATTGGCATGAGAACACAAACGTTTACACAGTGGTGGAAAAAGTACCAACATTTTATAATTAAGTAAAAGTATCAATTCTGCAATGTAGAATCACTCTGTTACAAGTAAAAGTCCAGAATTAAAAATGTACTTGAGTAAAAGTACAAAAGTATTGGTATCCAAATGTACTTAAAGTACCAAAAGTAAAAGTACAAAATGTTTGAAAATAGCAGATCTACAAGCTCACAACGCGTCGCACCGCAATGCGTTGTGAGCTTGTAGATCGGCTATTTTCAAATAGCCTTGGTATAACATAGGGCTAAAGTGGTTTATGTATGTTTTAAAATGTAGTTATTGCTCTCTAAAAAGATAATGCCACAACAGCATCTCAAGCATTATTGGGCTAAATGTAAAGACGCTACGCTGCGCCAACCGTGAATTCAACACAATCTGCTGTTACGCAGTTTAACCAATTTGCTACATACGTCTACACAAACGGTCAGATTACAAAGATAAATTGCTTATTGAAGGCTCACAGATGTCACCATAGGGTACGCTCCAGCAGGATGTCCCGTAATGATCGTATTATTTAATGAGGAGCATTTTAATCCGATCGGTCGTCGTTTCCTTAAAAAGGTATTAATGTATCTAAGTGCAGTACACCTCGCAACCGATGGGGTCGCATGGCTGAAAAACAACAGAAAATGGCATCTGATCGGATTAAAATGCAGTTTATTAAACAATACGAAAGATACGGGTAATTCTGCTTGAGCGTACCATACTGTGACATCTGTGAGACTTCAGTAAGCACGTTATCTTTGAAATATGAAGGTTTTTGTAGACGTACGTAGCAAATAGGATTAACTGCTCAACACGAGGTTGAAGTGAATGTATTACGTGCGCAACAGGGCTAACTGTGCTAAATGTAGCATAATCAGTGTTTGTGTAACTTTAGTCAGAAGGATTATCTGACCTGATAATAAAACACAATCTACAGGCTTAACCGCCTCGCGTTGTGAGCTTGTAGAAGAGAGCAACAATAGAGTTGGGTCACGTTTTATTTGTTTATAGCCTGCAGCTAGCGATGCAGCTAACGCTAGCTAGCGTTAGCCGTTAGCCACTCATAGCCAGTCAACCAGAATAGTCTACTCTAAAGTCAACTTTCCGACGGCGAGTGAACGATTGCATTCCATCCATGTTTTCTTGGCTGTCAATTTATTGTCCAAAAAAACAAACGCCCTGAACGTTAGAATTAGATAGTTTAGGACGACACTGATCTATTGCCATACCCAATGCTAAGCTAACTCAGTGACAAAGGAAGCTTCCGCACGCATACGTCACAGACGTCTCCAGGCCGCTCCAGGCAGGAACGGATCATTCACCAGCGTAGAAGAAGAAACAGCGGAAGAACGGCGGAAGAATAATAAATAAAATAATACACTAAATCATACATTACGTGGTTAATAATTGTTCATTTGGAACACACGTGGCATTAAATTAATGGGATCAATACTGTGGGTTGCATCGCTAAGTAATGGAGTCCCGATATTACCGCATTTGGCTACAAACGGCTAACAAAGGCTGGCTAGTTAGCATTTTAGCTAATATAAACTGGGAGGACTAACAGAATTATGTACCGATCTCTCACATTAATTAAAAAAAAGTCTTATTTACATGCAGAGTTAAGCTCTGGCGTTTAAGTGAAATGTAGCCTAGATATTATGAGATGCTGTTGTGGCATTATCTTTTTAGAGAGCAAAAAAAAATAAAAAATCATTTTGGCTGTAGGGAATAATGACAGTCCCCGACATGACTGGCTGCTGGGGGCGCTGGGCCACATATACTAGAAGTCCCAAAGTGGCAGCAATGAATAGGTGAGTACACTAACAAGACGAAACCCTCCATGAAAATGCATTGAGTTTTCTATGTACGTGTATATGGCAAGTGATTCCCAAGTGGGGTCTAGCAGGGTCCCTCAGGGTTCCTTGAAGGGGTTCTAAAATGGACCATTACAGGTCTGTAACTACAAGAGTGTACATTTGTAAACTCTTAGAGTTATTAAACTAAAATATTTTGAGACCACTGGTATATTATGGAATGCATGCCATATAAGCCACTCCAGGGCTAGACACATTATGTCATAAGAGGGAATGTTGCAACACAACACCATTCAAAACCATCAACCCATGAGCATGGGAACAAAAGACAATGAACAGCATGTAACAGTATGCTGACCGCGAAGAGAAAGCAACCCATGCTGTAATCCAATAACACATTTCCTGTACCGTAACTACATAATCACTTCCTCCTCTTTGCAGCTTACATGTGTCACATACTACTGCACACTGTACACACACGCGCGCGCGCACACACACACGCACGCACGCACACACACAGACACACAGACACGCACGCACGCACGCACGCACGCACACACACACACACACACACACACACACACACACACACACACACACACACACACACACACACACACACACACACACACACACACACACACACACACAAGAAATAATGTGTTCAAAGACACAGCACAGTGCTTCCTGGGTGGTGGTTTGTCTAGAGAGAAGAACGGAAGAGCATCCCTGCCGGCCTCCCATCCCCCTCACCATCCCTCCTCCCTCTGCTCTGTCCCTCTTGTCTCTCCCCTCCTCTCCTCTCCTCTCCTCTCCTCCTCAGTATGTGAGGCTGCTGATGCTGCAGCGATCATCATCATCGCAACAACAATGAAAACACAGTCGACAAAGACGCAGGCTGCTGCTCAGTATTACCTTTCAGTGGAGAGTGGAGAGCTGTGCTGTGATTGTTGTGGCTAAGATGTAGCTGCTCCCAGTCTGCCCACGGCTAACAACATCACATGACCCAGCATGAGCCACCTGCTCCTAGAGCCTGGTCATGTGACTGAGAGAGCCCTGGCAAAGATCTCTGGGAGATGTAGTGCATGAATGATGGATGCAGATATTATGTTGGAATTGGTAGCTTGTTCACCTTTTGTTCTATAGATTTTTTTATGTAGATGCTAGATAGCATACCTGGTAGGCCTACTTATGTTACTATATATCCTGCTATTTTTGCTGAATAATGAATTGGAAATCATAAACTGTGAAACATATGTGTGCCACTTTCTAACAAAGTGATAGGCCTACACAGTAGCTATAATTGCAATTGCACAATAAATAATAATATGTGTAATAATCATATTCGTGTACACTGTAGGGAGCTACAATGGAAAAAACTATGGCTCGTGGACCAACCGGTGACTTTGTACACGACTTCGTACATTTCCCATAGATTCTATGGGACTTGACCACTTGCTCCTGCCCTTCGTGTACACGGTCTGTGCCGTCTATAGTTTCTTAATGGGGGGCAGCAGAGAGCCATATGTACACAGGCCCTAGGTGGTGTCCACGACCAGTAGTTTTACATGAACCCTCAGAGGGACACTGTGGGCTTAACAAGTGGTCCGTGGTGGTTCTCAAAGTGAGGTCGGGGGACCCTCAGAGGGACACTGTGGGCTTATCAAGTGGTCCATGGTCGGTTCTCAAAGTGAGGTCGGGGGACCCTCAGAGGGACACTGTGGGCTTATCAAGTGGTCCGTGGTCGGTTCTCAAAGTGAGGTCGGGGGACCCTCAGAGGGACACTGTGAGCTTATCAAGTGGTCCGTGGTCGGTTCTCAAAGTGAGGTCAGGGGACCCTCAGAGGGACACTGTGGGCTTATCAAGTGGTCCGTGGTCGGTTCTCAAAGTGAGGTCGGGGGACCCTCAGAGGGACACTGTGAGCTTATCAAGTGGTCCGTGGTCGGTTCTCAAAGTGAGGTCGGGGGACCCTCAGAGGGACACTGTGGGCTTATCCATACCTTGGCTACAGGGGGGAAATAATTAAATGTACTTTTCATCGTGCCTGTTGCTAAGGTATGGCAACATGATTGGTGTCTTGCAAGACACCAGTCATGTTGCCATACCTTAGCCTTTCCTGAACTGACGCCGCTGTGAACATGTGTACACAGCCAGCATATTACTCAATGCCAAACTTTGCACACACACTCCTTGCCTGCCAATCCACAACCTCCACCCCTCCAGGGACCCCCAGGGCTTATCTCCCGATTAGGACACTTTCCAGCATAGTGACATGCAGAACAAACTGTCCATATAGTATGGTTTACATAAAAGTCAGTTGTCTTTCACACACACACACACACACACACACACACACACACACACACACACACACACACACACACACATATATATATATACATATATATATATATATATATATATAATTTATTTATTTCATAAATATTTTTCATCACAATTGGGTTTGTGGGGAGCCATCCCTGCTTCAAGCTGTCACAGCACGGCACCAACACTTCAAACTAGTTAAAAAACCCAATACAGCAGATCTACAAGCACCTCACAGATCTACAAGCACCTCGCACATGCCAGGGACAGAGTAGGTTGGCCTGCATAAGCCTTGCTGTCAACACACTATACTACACCACTCAGGCCACCAAGCCAGGTGTGGTCAATTAGTGCCTTCTTTTGATCAGTGGCTTCTGCTTGATGAGTGGCACCAGTCTGTCTTTGTTCCCTGGTCAGTCAAGTTCACTGGGAGAGAATGTTTCAGATCAGTGCAAGTGTATTTGTTTTCCATTTGGACTTACTGTGTTTTGTTGGTACAGTATGCGTGCGACTAACTAATATTTCTGATAATTCCAATTTGTTTGTTGTTTAATTAGCCGGATTGTGAATGCCCTGCATTTTTCTTTCATCTTTAGAACCACACGTGTGTAACAAAACAGAGTGGTGATCATTTGGTGTGGGTGAAGAGAAGAAAAACATTTCATTAAAGGAGTAGTTCACCCCCAAAGTGACTTTTTTTCTATTGAACTCAAGTCTCCATGGCGTGAGTAATACATTGAAAAAATAAGTCATTTTGGGGGTGAACTACTCCTTGAATGTCAGTTTTGTGGTGTTTTGACTGGACACCCTGAGGATATTGCCAGATAGATAGACAGACAGACAGACTGACAGACAGACAGACAGACAGACAGACAGACAGACAGAGAATTGTAGGCCTTGCATTTATTTGACTTGGTTCCAACAGATGGCGAAAATAGCTAATCTTCAAGCTCACAATGCCTCACTGTTTGGACAAAGAGTTGAGGCGTTACATTTTGTAAAACACGGCCTTGTGAAAATAGCAGATCTACATGCTCACAACACCTCACAACGCAGGGCGGCGTGAGCATGTAGATCTGATATTTTCACAATTTCTGCCCCTAATATTTAATTTATCATTTTAAAAGTATTAAAAAGTCCTTAAATTGTCTCTTTAGAAATGTGCAGATAGCCTCTGTATACTGTTGAGTGGAAAAACAATGTTTCACATTAAGCTAAACATTTGGGACCACCCAAGATCATTTGGAGACCCCTCTAGGGGTCCCATAGTTGAACCACTGACTTATAAGGGGAGTATGGAGACCCCTCTAGGGGTCCCATAGTTGAACCACTGACTTATAAGGGGAGTATATGAGGCTGGATCCGTCTGGAACACTGCACTAGGCTCTCGCCAGCTCTGTAGCTCTCCACACTTGAACAGTTGTGTCCTTAAATTCAATTATAATAATTAACCCCTGTATATACGGGCAATAGTTTTACATGACTTTGTGTACACAGCCAATAGTTTTACATGAACATGTTCAGGCTTTAGTACTGTACTGTCTCGTGTAGCCCAACAGAGCCCATCACAGCACAACACGGCCCACCAGAGCCCAATACAGCCTACCAGAGCCCAATAGACTCCAGCAAACCTAAGTCCAGCCCAGTCCTGCCCAATAGGAGTATAGACCAGGGAAGGGGGGTAGTTAGATGACTGCACCAGACTCCACCAGGCTGCTCCATGCTCCAGCCAGCTCTGTAGATCCTGTGTACACGGCACTCCTAACTCGAAAGGTCAAGGAAAAGGGTCGTTTTAGGCGTCAAAACAGGCCCTTTGTCCTTAAAATGAATAAAAAAATCCAAAAAATATGTTTTGTTTTAGGCAGGACACACGTTACATATTTGAAGCATGCCCGATCTGATGGAATGGGTTTCGTGTCTCTCCGACACTTTGAACCCTTTACGATTGCGAAAAAGACACCGAAACCCGGATTTTTGTCCTTAAAATCAATAAAAAAATCTAAAAAAATCTGTTTGTTTTACGCAGGAAACACTTTTCATATTTGAAGGATGCCTGATCCGATGGAATGGGTTTCGTGTCTCTCCGACAATTTTAACCCTTTATGATTGCGAAAAAGACACGAAATTTGCACGCCACCAACACGATTACACATTCTTTCGGATAAAAGACACTTATTCTGACTGTCCAGATCTGGCTTGAATAGGCCAGACCAGGGTAGACAGGACTGCACCAGACTCCACCAGGCTGCTCCAGCCAGCTCTGTAGATCCTTGCACATGCGATTAACCACTGTGTACACGGGCAATAGTTTTAAGTTTTACATGAACCCTCAGAGGGACACTGTGGGCTTATCAAGTGGTCCATGGCCGGTTCTCAAAGTGAGGACGGGGGGCCCACAGTGTCCCTCTGAGGGGACACGGCACAGACCGTGTACACGAAGGGCAGGAGCAAGTGTTCAAGTCCCATAGAATCTATGGGAAATGTACACAGGCGTGTACAAAGTCACCAGTAGTTTTACATGAACCCTCAGAGGGACACTGTGGGCTTATCAAGTGGTCCATGGTCGGTTCTCAAAGTGAGGTCGGGGGACCCTCAGAGGGACACTGTGGGCTTATCAAGTGGTCCATGGTCGGTTCTCAAAGTGAGGTCGGGGGCCCACAGTGTCCCTCTGAGGGGACACGGCACAGACCGTGTACACGAAGGGCAGGAGCAAGTGTTCAAGTCCCATAGAATCTATGGGAAATGTACACAGGCGTGTACAAAGTCACCAGTAGTTTTACATGAACCCTCAGAGGGACACTGTGGGCTTATCAAGTGGTCCATGGTCGGTTCTCAAAGTGAGGTCGGGGGACCCTCAGAGGGACACTGTGGGCTTATCAAGTGGTACATGGCCGGTTCTCAAAGTGAGGTCGGGGGGCCCACAATGTCCCTCTGAGGGGACACGGCACAGATTGTGTACACGAAGGGCAGGAGCAAGTGTTCAAGTCCCATAGAATCTATGGGAAATGTACACAGGCGTGTACAAAGTCACCAGTAGTTTTACATGAACCCTCAGAGGGACACTGTGGGCTTATCAAGTGGTCCATGGTCGGTTCTCAAAGTGAGGTACATCCTCAAAGTCCCTCCTTCCCAAACAAAGACGAACCAACCAAGGGTGCACAAGGCAGCGGTGTGCGATGGACTAGAAATATCCATTTAAAACTATTGGTCATGTACACACAAACTAAGGCTCCTGTACACAGTGTTTGGTCTCAATTGTATGAGCAGCTAAAGGGCAGACAACGGCCTAGAACAACCTAATGGTGCCTATTAAGACTCTAGTACACCCTTTGGCCTCGACAAGCCTGATCATCCTACTATAGCTAGTACCCCCCTCACCAACTTTGTGCTCCCACTTGATAAGCCCAGTGTCCCTCTGAGGGTCCCCCGACCTCACTTTGAGAACCGACCATGGACCACTTGATAAGCCCACGGTGTCCCTCTGAGGGTCCCTCGACCTCACTTTGAGAACCGACCATGGACCACTTGATAAGCCCACAGTGTCCCTCTGAGGGTCCCCGACCTCACTTTGAGAACCGACCATGGACCACTTGATAAGCCCACAGTGTCCCTCTGAGGGTTCATGTAAAACTACTGGTGACTTTGTACACGCCTGTGTACATTTCCCATAGATTCTATGGGACTTGAACACTTGCTCCTGCCCTTCGTGTACACGGTCTGTGCCGTGTCCCCTCAGAGGGACACTGTGGGCCCCCCGTCCTCACTTTGAGAACCGGCCATGGACCACTTGATAATCCCACAGTGTCCCTCTGAGGGTTCATGTAAAACTTAAAACTATTGCCCGTGTACACAGTGGCTTTTTCCTTGACCTTTCGAGTTAGGAGTGTCGTAGAGACACGAGACCGGGTTTGTTGGATTCAGCGTCAAAAAGTAAGTCAGAATAAGTGTCTTTTATCCGAAAGAATGTGTAATCGTGTTGGTGGCGTGCAAATTTCGTGTCTTTTTCGCAATCATAAAGGGTTAAAATTGTCGGAGAGACACGAAACCCATTCCATCGGATCAGGCATCCTTCAAATATGAAAAGTGTTTCCTGCGTAAAACAAACAGATTTTTTTAGATTTTTTTATTCATTTTAAGGACAAAGGGCCTGTTTTGACGCCTAAAACGACCCTTTTCCTTGACCTTTCGAGTTAGGAGTGCCGTGTACACAGGATCTACAGAGCTGGCTGGAGCATGGAGCAGCCTGGTGGAGTCTGGTGCAGTCATCTAACTACCCCCCTTCCCTGGTCTATACTCCTATTGGGCAGGACTGGGCTGGACTTAGGTTTGCTGGAGTCTATTGGGCTCTGGTAGGCTGTATTGGGCTCTGGTGGGCCGTGTTGTGCTGTGATGGGCTCTGTTGGGCTACACGAGACAGTACAGTACTAAAGCCTGAACATGTTCATGTAAAACTATTGGCTGTGTACACAAAGTCATGTAAAACTATTGCCCGTATATAGGTTCAGGTTCGGTTTATTAGTCAAATGCGTATCCATACAAGTACAGACAAACAATGAAATGCTTGTGCCAAGAGCACTCTCATAAGATATATACATATACAGGGGTTAATTATTATAATTGAATTTAAGGACACAACTGTTCAAGTGTGGAGAGCTACAGAGCTGGCGAGAGCCTAGTGCAGTGTTCCAGACGGATCCAGCCTCATATACTCCCCTTATAAGTCAGTGGTTCAACTATGGGACCCCTAGAGGGGTCTCCATACTCCCCTTATAAGTCAGTGGTTCAACTATGGGACCCCTAGAGGGGTCTCCAAATGATCTTGGGTGGTCCCAAATGTTTAGCTTAATGTGAAACATTGTTTTTCCACTCAACAGTATACAGAGGCTATCTGCACATTTCTAAAGAGACAATTTAAGGACTTTTTAATACTTTTAAAATGATAAATTAAATATTAGGGGCAGAAATTGTGAAAATATCAGATCTACATGCTCACGCCGCCCTGCGTTGTGAGGTGTTGAGAGCATGTAGATCTGCTATTTTCACAAGGCCGTGTTTTACAAAATGTAACGCCTCAACTCTTTGTCCAAACAGTGAGGCATTGTGAGCTTGAAGATTAGCTATTTTCGCCATCTGTTGGAACCAAGTCAAATAAATGCAAGGCCTACAATTCTCTGTCTGTCTGTCTGTCTGTCTGTCTGTCTGTCTGTCTGTCTGTCTATCTGGCAATATCCTCAGGGTGTCCAGTCAAAACACCACAAAACTGACATTCAAGGAGTAGTTCACCCCCAAAATGACTTATTTTTTCAATGTATTACTCACGCCATGGAGACTTGAGTTCAATAGAAAAAAAGTCACTTTGGGGGTGAACTACTCCTTTAATGAAATGTTTTTCTTCTCTTCACCCACACCAAATGATCACCACTCTGTTTTGTTACACACGTGTGGTTCTAAAGATGAAAGAAAAATGCAGGGCATTCACAATCCGGCTAATTAAACAACAAACAAATTGGAATTATCAGAAATATTAGTTAGTCGCACGCATACTGTACCAACAAAACACAGTAAGTCCAAATGGAAAACAAATACACTTGCACTGATCTGAAACATTCTCTCCCAGTGAACTTGACTGACCAGGGAACAAAGACAGACTGGTGCCACTCATCAAGCAGAAGCCACTGATCAAAAGAAGGCACTAATTGACCACACCTGGCTTGGTGGCCTGAGTGGTGTAGTATAGTGTGTTGACAGCAAGGCTTATGCAGGCCAACCTACTCTGTCCCTGGCATGTGCGAGGTGCTTGTAGATCTGTGAGGTGCTTGTAGATCTGCTGTATTGGGTTTTTTAACTAGTTTGAAGTGTTGGTGCCGTGCTGTGACAGCTTGAAGCAGGGATGGCTCCCCACAAACCCAATTGTGATGAAAAATATTTATGAAATAAATAAATGATTGTGGATTGGCAGGCAAGGAGTGTGTGTGCAAAGTTTGGCATTGAGTAATATGCTGGCTGTGTACACATGTTCACAGCGGCGTCAGTTCAGGAAAGGCTAAGGTATGGCAACATGACTGGTGTCTTGCAAGACACCAATCATGTTGCCATACCTTAGCAACAGGCACGATGAAAAGTACATTTAATTATTTCCCCCCTGTAGCCAAGGTATGGCAGCTGCCATAGCTTGCCATACCCAATTGACGCCCCTGCATGTTCACCTCCAGTAGGTTGGGAAAGTAGCCTGCCACCCTGTGGAAATAGGCTTGAACTGCAAGATAGGACCCTAAAACAAATAAAATGGAATAAAAAAGCATCCGTAAGACGGATGGGCGAACAAGTGGTGTCCATACGTAGATGGGGTCCCAGAGGACATGTAGAGCCCACCCCCTTATTTTTCACGCCCCCAGGGAACACACAGCGGGGTTTGGAAATTTGTCGTGTACACCAGCCCTAGGACCTCGGCTTCGTGGACCGATTTAACGATAGGGGTAATAATGGGGGTAATAATAATAATAATAATAATAGCAATTTCACAAGTTGAACACAGCAATTTCTGAAAAACTACAAATTGTATTAGGACTCCCTGGGACCCATAACATTTGCCTGGGACCCATATAGTGACCACCCGTTGGTCCCATGACCAACTGAGTTACCATTAGACACAATACAACAGGTAGCCTACACAGCCCCACCATGGTCAAACTGAAACAAAGAATGTTGTCTAGGCTATGCTTAGATGATATCACCATCTAGACAATGCATCACCATAATGTAACTGTCTACACCATGATATATTAATAGACAAAGAGTCAACCTAACCAAAAGGCACAGCCAGCCTGTGCCAAAACAAATGCACAATCCATTGTAGCACTGTGTGTCAGACCTCAGCATACTAATAATGCACTCAAATAGATGTGTCAGGCCTCGGGTAATAAACCTTTTACATGGCAGCACTTTTGAAGAAGTAGCCTTGAACAGAACAGGTTCTCAAAGTGGAGTCTGAGCAGTGGTAAAGTACTCACATACTTAATTAAAAGTATCAATGCTGCAATATAGAAATACTCTGCCTGTTAAGTAAAAGTCCAGAATTAAGAATTGAGTAACACATGAGTAAAAGTACAAAAATATTGGTATCAAAATGTAGCCTCCTTTCTGTGTGGAGTTTGCATGTTCTCCCAGTGTCTCCTAGGGTAGATACCCTTACAAAAACATGCAGTAATCCTGGTCTCTATAATCCCCTCCATCAGCCGGGGCGCCTGATGGAGGGGAAAGGAACTGGTTGGAATAACATGTTCCTTCCACACGCTACGTCCAAACCGGGGAAATCCGCACTGTCAGGTGAAAAGAAGCAACGTGGACTATCCATGCATAGAAGCGCCCAGGATTACATAGGCAATTGGCACTGGTTGAAAATGGGTTACAAAAATCGTGGGATAAAAATTCATGAAAAAAATAAATACTTAAATAGGGCCTAGAAAGTACTCATTATGCAGAATGTCCCATTTCACAAGTCTTCAAATGTATAAAAACCTTTTGAAAACAGCAGATCTACAAGTTCAATTGGCTGAAATGTATAAGTGGGTAATGTATGTATATAATAATCAAAATCAAAAGTAACTAGTAACTATAAAGTTGTCAAATAAATGTAGTGGGAGTAAAAGTAGCCTACATATACAATATTTGACTCTGAGATGTAGTGGAGTAGAAGTAAAAGTAGCCTTCTGAACATTACTCCAGTAAAGTCAAAGTAGCCTAGTCTACGATGACATTTTTACTTGAGTAGACCTACAGTAGGCTACATGAGTAAATCTACTTAGTTACAGTAGGCCTAGGCTACTTTACAGCTGGGTCTGAGTGTAAATGGAACCAAATGGACCCTTGTTAAGAATTTGCTGTGTAGACCTACACTGGCCTACAGTTAGTAGCCTACAGGCTACACAGGTGGCTGAGGTGGGTATTGCTGATGATTTTCCATTCACATAAAATACAGTCAGCTGATATTGTTAATTAGTAGGCTATCATTGCACCTGTGTTGTTGTTATTCTGTGCCATGGCATGCCTACAGTAGGTCTACGTGCTGCCTCGAAAAGGGTCTCTATAGGCCTAATTCTATGATATAAACAAAACCAGCATGCTCAAGCTCTTACCCATAGGGCTCTTACCCTTTTCGTCTTCTCTTGACTCTTCCTTGCCTTGTAACATGTCCTGGCAGGCAGGCAAACGAGCTCATCAAAGTTCAGCTATGTACATCCTATAGCTCTAGCCTACTTCATAACTCAATTAAATACAGGCCTACTGGTGTTGCTGGCCGAAAAAAAAACATCCACAAACTTAAAGACAAGTTAACTGTGTTGCTAGCGCCGCGTCGTCGAATTCAGGTGGTCTTTGACTCCATGCTTTTTTTTTTTCCTTTTTTTTTTAGTTTGAAACGAAAAGGAACGTTTTTTTCCAAGGTGTTTCTTTTTTCCCCCTTTTGTTTTGTAAGAACTGCGTCACGTTTCTGCATCAAACAACATGACTAAAGGCAGATTTACACGTCGGTACACGACGGTGTGGCAAGCCAAAAACAGCAGATCTACAAGCTCACGGTGCATAGCAGATATAAACACTGTGGGTTTGTCTGTAGGTCTGATGTTTTTTTTTTGTTTTTTTTTTTTTTTTTTGCACGCACTGAGTGACCGCTCGAAGTTAATTTAAAAAAGTCAGAGCCTTAGAATGGAGAGTTAAGGTGGTTGCACACTGCTGCGTTTTTCGTTGCGAAATGCGTTTTTCAGGACAAGGAGAGAGAGGGAGATAGAGAGAGCAAGCGACTGAGTGGTGCACGAAACGGGCGGCAGTGTGCAAACGTGACTGACACAACGTGAGGTTGATTTTTTTATTTGCATGCTCCGAAATTCACTCCGATATTCGGCCCGAAAAACGCAGCAGTGTGCAACCAGCTTAAGGCCACCTACGTTCACTTCATGGGGCGAGCATAGCATTGCAGTGAGGTTTCGGAAGTATGACATCATTTTGTAGGCAGAGGAGAATTTCTGCCCCCAGTTTCTGTGAATCTTTTTACTATTTACACATTTTTCTTCTCTTTGTTGTTGAAAGGAAAGTGTTAGAATTATACTTTAGTCGTTATTTTTGTCTCGGATCTGTTTAAATAGCGAGGGACAGAAAATGCTCTGGGGGCAGAGTTCTCCTCTGCCTACAAAATGATGTCACGGCTTAAAAGTATATGCAATTTATGGCTCTTTGAAGTGAGCCAGAGCCATGGCTCTGGCTCACTTGAAAGAGACGTTCAAAAGAATGGCTCTTTTGGCTCTTTTGGCTCATTGCATATTTATATTTTCGTTGAAACATGAATCCACAAGGTGGCACGGTCTGGCACCACATTCCTCTGCTGACAGTTGAGATCACAATTTTGTATTTACCCTTTTTATAAAACATGTGTGTGTAAATTAAGCTACCTTGACTAATGTTATTCATGCAACACCTTAAAAAAACCAAGCAGGCAACAATGAACTCGCTCCTCCTTATAGCGGCGTATATAGCCAGGATTTACCAACTGGCTAGGCCTGGCACAATGTGAGCTTGTACATCGGATATTTTAAAATAGCAAACATTTAAATATTTACAGGGACATAATACAGTCATTTGTCATGGAAGTGGACTTCCCAAGCAATATGGAGACGTTTTAATTATAGAAATCGCTTAATAATTGTCTAAGCTATGATCAAATCAAACTGTAGTGTCTTAATTTGCTTCCTAGATAGCTGCACATTGCCGCGCCGCACCGCGCATCGCGGCGCCGCACCGCGAGCCAATTCATCCAAATGAACGGCTCCCTACTCCGCGAACCGGATCCCATCGTTCACTTCAAACAGCCGTTCAAAAGATTCGATTCGTTCGCGAACGTCGCATCTCTACTTAAAAGCCCCTACACTAGGCTGGTGGTTGTAAAATGGTTCTATATGTTCCCGTAGAACCCCCGAGTATGTATGCAATCACTCTAGTTTTTTTTTTTTTTTTTAACAATGTTTATTTCCGTTTTTTTTTTTTTTTTCTTTTACATACAAAGCAACAACAAAATCAAAGCTCAGACAAAATAAACAAACAAAAAACCCCACAAAAAACAAAAATACAAAATAATCATGACACAGAGCACGCACATCACATGAACATCACGATTCATAAGCCACAAGGCCAAACAAATGAACGTAGAGAGAAAACAAAACAAAGAAACAACAAACCACTACCCCACTCCTGGTTCCTCCATCAGATAGGAAAGGTCGTTTCCCTTAACATACTGAATAAAATTTCCCCATATTTTCTCAAATAGCTCTTGTTTGTTTTTGAGAGTGTATGTAATTCTTTCTAAAGGAAGGCATAAAGATAGTTCCTTAAACCACTGAGCGATGCTAGGTTTCCCTGTCTTTTTCCACGAAAGGGCGATGACCCTTTTGGCTTGTAGGAACCCAAGGTCCAGAAATTTTATCTCACAGTTTTTGGAGCTGTGTGAAGCACAGGCTCCCTATACGTGGCTGTGTGGGTCTGTGTGTCTGTCTGTCTGTCTGTGTGTCTGTGTGTGTGTCTGTGTGTATGTAGCCTGAACTTCCTAAACTTCGGCACGCTACTAGTCCCACAGTTTAGCCACCACACACTCGCGCCATATGTCAAATCGACCGGCTTACTCGGGAATCGTGGGCTAGTAACTTGCTAAGAGAAAGGTTCAATAGTTTAATTGATATTAATTTATTAGTGAATTAATTTTCCCCATTGACTTATAATGGGAATCGCAAAAACTCACATTCAATTATTTGTCTCTCGCAAACCATAGGGGCTAGAGTTTCAAGACTTGGAGAGGAGGTTCATAATGATTTCAAGGATTAAATAAAAAATAATTGTGTCATTTGGCCGCATGGTGGCGCCATAACACCCCACTTTACGTTTTGGCCTGTAACTCTTGAACCGTAGGTCGGAAAATTAAAAATATTTTTTCCCTGGATTCCTTGGGTCATGACGCATCTCCCCATATAGGCCACGCCCATTTGCGCCATGATAGATTTTCCGCCATCTTGAACTTTCTCCAAAACACCCTTTTTCCTCCTTTTCCTACATATTTTCTTCAAATGTCACAAAAATCGGTACACATGATCCACACACACACACACACACACACACACACACACACACACACACACACACACACACACACAGCTCCACTTCACACGGGTGTGATTTTTATCTTATGGCCGATCGGGTAAAGGCCTAATAAGAAGAGTTTTGGATCAAGCTCAATGTTAATAAGTAGTATCCGTTGTAACTCCTTCCTAACCTCCTCCCAAAACTCCTTTATTCTTGGGCATGCCCACAAACAATGGAACAAAGTGCCTTTATCATCGTTACATCTGTTGCAAGTGTCTGGGATATTAGAATTAAATTTGTTTCTTTTTTCTGGCGTGATGTACACCCTCATCAGCCAATTATATTGCAGCAATTTTAAACGAGTATTACTAGTCTGTGCCTGAGCCTCCTCACAGGCTGTAATCACTCTAGTTTTAGTAAAAACACGTTTTAATCAAGATCGCATGGAGAAGAACTGCATTTCCCATACTGCTAAACATGTACATCCGGTGAAATCAACGTCTGTGATTGGTCTAGCTTCTTCTTCTTTCACATATCTTGCGGTTACCGCGGAAGTAGCTACTGCTCCCTGTGTGCCTGGCAGATTATTGCACTCAGCAGAACTCCGTGAGCGAGTGTCTTTCTTTTACAAATATGATGCACTGTGTTAAAGATGACGATAAGAGCGTCCACAGAGATGACAATCACTACATGTCAGGCCATATGCTGGCCTGGATAACTAAACTGAGCGTGATTTAAGGGCTATATTTCAGGAAACAAGTGTCATTCGCAATGCATTCTGGGAGTGTAGTTTCCACAATTTTAAAAATAATGATGTACACAGTACCCTGCCCTTTTTTCAGCTTTCTAATTAATTGTTGCATTTAAAAAAATATATATATTGTCATGATTCCTCTCCAGCCGAGGTAGCTTTGCCCGAGGCTTAAAACGTTTAAATAACTTTATGAAATGTCTATGGAAGAAATGAATGGTGAAAACGCTTCCGACACCAGAGTGAAGACGGGGTGGGGCTTCAACTGCGATGCTCTATGGCGGCTCGGGAGGTGCTTCTATAGTGACAAATCTCAGAACCGGAAGTCTGCTAAATGAATGAGAGCAGCTGCTCAAAACATAATTTTCTAACGACTGTGACGTTTATAAAAATAATCGATTCAGAGAAATGAAAGAAAACATATCACAGGTTATTTCCTGATATCTTATTTTCTGATTTGCAAACAATATAATTATATTAATGTCTCACGATAACAGAGTACATGCCTTTCATTGCCTTACTTTAACCTGCCACTTGGATGTGCTATTGTGCATGTTAACAACATTATGACGATGCAGTGATTAGCGTTGGCGACAAGGCAACAGCCCGACTTTAATAATCTTAAACCATGTTATTTTACATTGTTGTTTGGCAATAGTATAAAGTAAATATTACAGAGACTTTAGTTGTCACTGTAAAATACTTTAAAACAGTTCTCATGTTGTGTATTTACCTAAAAATGCCGATATTCGCGACGCTGCTATTGAAACCAATGTTATTTAAATCGGCCACTTGTCACTTTAGAGCTGAAACATGGGTCACCTAACCAGTTCATTTTCTGACCCCTCGGTGGCACCACTCTCTCATTTCAAGTCACTCTGGAAAAAGCTATGGGTATGCGTGTGACATCATCATCATACCATGAAGTTATGCGGGAACGCCTACTGAGTGGCAAAAAACTACTTTCTGGTCTTCACCAAACAGAAAAGTCCTATCTGATTGCATTAAACAACGTTAAATGACGCTTTGCCACTCACTTTGCCGCTCGATGTGCCACTCAAATTGCCATTCACTTTATGCATGCATGCGCATACCCTCTGTGTATATATATATATAATATAGGATAATCAACCATACAGAGCAACTATAAGTAAAAAAAAATATACAGATAAAGTGTCAAGATCAGTAGAAAAGACAACACAACAAAAAATAGTAGTACCTAAAGTTTCTATAATGGATTGCAATTTTAAAGCACTTTTCTAAGCATATTGCAAACTCAGAGAACTTACAATGGTCCATTCATTCAAACATAAGGAACTACTTATCAATGCAGTGCCAAAGAATGTACACATATATACATAAGTGTCTGCACCAAGACAATAATAATAATGCTTAGCCTAAAAACCTAAAAAGTGCAGAGCCAAAAAAAAGTGTCCAAAAAGTCAATGCCAAGAAGTGACCAGTGCTGTCCCAACAAAAAAAAAGTGCACATGAATGCCCCTCTCCGCAATCCCAAGAAGGGGATGAAAAAAAAAAAAGTAATTTGGATGGCACGGGATGGAACAATATTGTAGTATTGTATGCTCCGCCGTCTTGATCCACGTATAGGCTACTACGGACCTCCACAGCGACAGCGCCTCCGATCCATTGTTTCCACAGCCAGGGCGCCTCCGGCCCACGTTACTCCGCCGTCTTTACCATCACTATGGACCTCCACAGCGACAGCGCCTCCGGTCCACGCCACGGGCACCCCGGCGAGGGTTAATTCAGTCCACGTTAGCGACGTTACGAGCCTAACGGCGAGGGTGCCTCTGGCCCACGATACAGGGTTTCACGCCGACAGCATGAACAGAATCGGAAACGGTTCAATCCAAACGGGTCCCAACCCTAGTGTGGACACGCTGGTGTGTCTTCAGGTGACCTCGCTGACTGAAACCCTTGTCACACTGTTTGCACACAAAGGGTTTTTCTCCACTGTGTACACGCTGGTGCTTCTTCATATCACTCAACTGACTGAAACCCTTGTCACACTGTTTACACATGAAGGGTCTTTCTCCACTGTGGACACGCTGGTGTGTCTTCAGATTCCCTAACACACTGAAACTCTTGTCACACTGTTTACACACAAAGGGTTTTTCTCCAGTGTGGACACGTTGATGTGTGTTCAGGTGACCTAACTGACTGAAACCCTTGTCACACTGTTTACACACAAAGGGTTTTTCTCCAGTGTGGATACGCTGATGTGTCTTCAGGCTACCTAACTGACTGAAACCCTTGTCACACTGTTTACACTGGAAAGGTTCTTTGGTGTGGACATGCTGGACATGCTGTGTCGATACCTCAATGAAACTCTTATCACATAAGAAGTTTTCTTCCCTTTGTAAGTCATCAAATGTTTCTTTGCTTCTCCTGTCTGCGTTGAAGTCCTCGCAAGATCTCAGTTTGTCTGTGTCTCCTTGTTGCTGGCTGTTTACACAGCTGGTGATCGTCGGACAGGAAGATGAGGGCAGCTGTCCATTGTTCATCAATTGATGGTAGAGGTTGTTGTGGCTCCTCTTCATGTCTTCATGGAGGAGGACCTGAGACGTGAAGGCGTATGGACACTCAGAACAGGACACCTTTGTCTTGGAAGATTGGTTCATGGACACCGCTTGTGCTACTTTACTTTACTGTAAAGTACTGTAAATTGGAAGGCGTTTCTTTGTCGCTTGCGGGTTGGAAATTCTCTGTCAATCTATTTGTGTATGTCTCTATATGTCCCTGACTCTCTGACTCTCACAGTACAATCTGTTTGCAACGGCTTACTCACAGTTGTACTCAGGCTAAATGTGACATTTAGAAACTGCGTCACATCTTATTCCGGTCGACCAGAGCTCTGGTCTGACGTCACACAACACAAACCATTGGCATCATTCCTAATAACACCGATTTGCACATCTGACAGTTGCAATTCATCCATCTGTTAATTTAGTTGAATCATTGAATCAAGTTGATGACGCATGCCGAATCTGAAGCTGGTGGGACGAACGGTTCTCGAGGTATGCGGATTACATACATACATACACACACGCTCACAGAGACTTCTCACATTTATTGTAAGACTAGAAGCTCGGCAGCCCTTCGGGTGGCCGAGCGTCTAGTCGGCAACCTGGCCAACTCAGGAATGATGTAAATAGGGAATGAATGCCCCGCCCTTTAATGCAAACCCCATTATACCTGTTGTCATAGGACCCGTTTTGACCATCTGTTTGCCTGTGTACATTTATGCCCATATATGGAGATATCTATCTGTCTGCGTCCATTTTATGCCCATATATGGAGATCTCTGCATCTGTCTGTCTGTGTCCCTTTATGCCCATATATGGAGATATCTGTCTGTCTGTGTCCCTTTATGCCCATTATGGAGATCTCTGTATCTGTCTGTGCCTCTGACTGTGTTGCAGACACAGTGCCGGTTCCGGAATACCCTCATGTCAGACATCAGCTTCGCATACGGAGATTCCGAACCTTTTGCGCCAGTTCCGGAAAACCGCATATCGGGTCGGGTCAAGGCCGGGCACTGCACTCCCTGCTGAGTTGGGGAACGTGTGTCCTGAAGTCTGTGTTGACTCATGTGGCGTATGTGATGTCAGAGCCTTTTGTAACATCTCCGGAAAACCCTGATGTTAGACATCACCTCTGCATACTTCACCTAGAGTGCAAAGTGAAAGTGCAGAGGAATCGTCTATTTGCACAGGAGTGATGTCAGAATGAGTCAGCAGAAGTGATGTCACAATGAGTCAGCGCTTGTGCCGGTTCCTCCGGAACAGCCAGATGTCAACAATCAGCACTGCATACGAAGATCCCGAACCTTTCGCGCTGGTTCCGGAAAACCACGTATTGGGTCGGGTCGAGGCCGGGCACTGCACTCCACGCCACGGCGGGGAACGCACGTGCCGAATCTGAAGCTGGTGGGACGAACGGTTCTCGATATACGCAGATTACATACATACATACATACTCCCTGGCACCCAGGGAGGACAGGGGCGAAATCATGCCTTTCGGCCTGGCGGAGACAATGAAAAGCATCTGGGGTTTGATTCCTCCATGGTGGCTGAGTTTCCGTGTCCTTGGGTGTGAAGCCGTCAGGGGAGGGAGTTCTCTGTCGCTGCAGGTTGCTTGGCATTATGAGCTTATCGATCTTCTGTTCAGAAAGAATCTGGAAAGAAATGTTTTTCTTTTTTTTCTGCTTTTTCAGCCTTTATTGATAGTACTGTATGTACAATAGCAGTGAAACAGGAAATGGGGAGAGATGGGGAGTGACGCGCAGCAAAGGTCGTCGGGATCGCGACCCAAACCTGCGACACGCTGACGCTGCCAGGCCGCACCGCAGTCCAGGCGCCACATTTTGAAAGGTTTTTAACAACACCAAGCGCATATGCGGTTCCCTGGCACAAAATCTTTTTAGATGGGGGGTCCGCAGACAAATACATATTAATTTGGGGGTCCTTGACATGAAAATGTTTGAGAACCATTGGTTTAAACAATGGTTATGAAGCAAGACCAAATAAGCAACTATACTTCAGAAACAATTGGTAGTTGCATCCCGCAACTACCAATATTTACAAGGAACAAGCCCAAAGTCGCTTATAATAAGCAGACCTGGCAACATTGGTTGGGGTGCCTGGTAAGCACTAAGCAGGGAGGGGAAGTGGGAAGGTGTTCCTCTGCCTGCGCCTTGTGTTACACTCTCCTGATGAAACTCCTCACTGTCAGAGGAAAAGAAACAGCTGGCGACTCCATGTGTATCGGAGGAGACCCAGACCAACAGTAAGGGGTTGGCAGTGACAGAGACTATATACACATGGGGAGATTGGCAGAAAAAAGAAAAAGAAAACAAACAAACTAACAGTTGATTAAAAAAAAAAAATCTTCCCAGTGACCTTATGCAGATGAATAAGTGAGTGTTAAACTGTGTCGTGCCATTTTCTGCTGTGTGGAGTGCATTTAAACAGATATCAGAGCTGAGCAATTAACCGATATCGAGAATATATATATATATATATATATATATATATATATATATATAATTTTATGTTGTATATATCAACTAATTGACAGGAGTTTTTGTTTATCGACTGAATCAATTAGTCTGAATAATAACCACCCTCGTACAATGGTGGAGTGCAAAGAAAAATACAGCTCACAAGGTGTTGCACCAAGGCATGTTGTGAACATGTAGATCTGCTATTTTCACAATACCTTATATTTTTTTCTCACTGTTCATTAATAGGGAACAGAGGCAAAAGTTTGACATACAATGGCGGTATTGATTTGAAGTCATATCGCCCCAGCCCTAACAGACAGGTACTGGAGCTCTGTCTGTTTTCCTTTAATCTGTGAACAAGTGACCTCGCAGTCAGGGTTATGCTCGGTCCAACAGAGCTGAGATGAAGTCTAGATTAATATTGCATGTTTCTGTCTAACGCGGGCGGGGTCAACATCCTGCACATCTCCTCCTCCCGAGACAAGACGTGATAGTCCTCTGCAGCGAGCTGTGTGTAAATGTGTGTGACTGTGTGTGTGTGTGTGTGTGTGTGTGTGTGTGTGTGTGTGTGTGTGTGTGTGTGTGTGTGTGTGTGTGTGTGTGTGTGTGCGTGAGTGCATGTGTGTGTGTGGGTCAAATGTCCCCACAGGTATAGTAGAAATTGAGAAATTGTGAGGACCATTTTCCTGGTGAGCTTGTAGATCTGCATTGTTTTGGCTTCAGGGCTATGGTTAAAAATGGCAAACAATTTCATTCATAAAATTGATGTTCTGAAATGTTGATTGCAGTTCAAAAATGTGTCTTGCAAGAATAGGCCTCGTGGTGGCGCTAGAAGAGGGCCATGTGAGAAATGAGGGGTGGGGTTGAGGTTTGGCAGCTAAGGAGTGTGTGTGCAAAGTTTGGCATCCCGGGGCAACGGTGGCAGAGATATGAGTAGGGGAAAAGTGTGATGTGTGACGTGTGACGTGACTGACGGACAGACTGACGGAGGGACAGACGGTGGAGGTTTTGATAGTAACTGTCCCATTTCCCATTATTCCCTCCTACCATTGCCTTCTAAAGTTTGTGTATGCGACCGGTTGCTTACCTCCCGATTAGGGAGTCTTACTGGTGTCCTGCACGAGTCTAGAAATACAAACGTGTGTTTGTGCGCGTGTTGCATTGTGTGTGTGTGTGTGCGTGTGTGTGTGTGTGTGTGTGTGTGTGTGTGTGTGTGTGTGTGTGCGTGCGTGCGTGTCCAGTGCCCTGACATATGGTGCTGAACCCACATCTATAGTGACTGCAGTGGGTTGGTTTGAGTAGAGAACAGGCAGCCACTCTCCAGGGGACTGCATGGTGTCCATACATATACACAGTCCAGTACAGACATCTCTCTCTTTGACACCACTGTCACCTCCTCACCCTGACACGGCCAGAGGACCGCAGTGCATACAGTATGTTTAGAAAAAGAAAAGGGACTTTTGGCCGGCAGTGTTACGCTTAATTGCGACCGTAGGTCGCAGTTACTTTTACACTCTCATACTATCCAAACCTCCACCAGCCGTCAGTCCTTCCTTCCTTCCGTCACGTCACGTCACGTCACTCGTCACATGTCACACTTTCCCCCTACTCATATCTCCGCCACCGTTGCCCCGATCCATGCCAAAATTTCCACACAAACTCCTTGCCTGCCAAACTACAACCTCCAAGGACCCCCGGAGCTCCAGGGACCCCCAGGTCCCTGGGGGACCCCCAGGTGTAAAAAATGACCAAATGTGCAAAAATGACCAAATGACCACCCCAACGGAGCTGCTCATGGGGAATTCCCGGGGACCACCGACTCCTGGTGCTCCAGAACGGATACAAAAGTGGTGGCGCCCCCAGTGGAGGACCCCCGCCACTGCAGCGCACATAAAATTCTCATTTCTCACATGGCCCTCCTCTAGCGCCACCATGAGGCCGATTCTTGCAAAACACATTTTTGGACACTGCTCCTACAATTTTTGCCCTAAAATCACCCAAATCGGTACACAGTATGTCTACTCATGTCATCAACTTGGATATGTCCCATATAGCGCCACCTTCAGGCCGATTTTTTAAAACACATTTTTGGACACTGCTCCTACAATTTTTGCCCTAAAATCCCGCAAATCGCTACACAGTATGTCTACACTCATCTCATCAACATGGATCTGTCCCATATAGCGCCACCTTCAGGCCGATTTTTTAAAACACATTTTTGGACACTGCTCCTACAGATTTTACCCTAAAATCACGCAAATCGCTACACAGTATGTCTACACTCATGTCATCAACATGGATCTGTCCCATATAGCGCCACCATCAGGCCAATTTTTTCAAACACATTTTTGGACACTGCTCCTACAGATTTTGCCCTAAAATCACGCAAAATCATCCATACTTGGATCTGTCCCATATAGCGCCACCTTCAGGCCGATTTTTTAAAACACATTTTTGGACACTGCTCCTACAATTTTTGCCCTAAAATCCCGCAAATCGCTACACAGTATGTCTACACTCATCTCATCAACATGGATCTGTCCCATATAGCGTCACCTTCAGGCCGATGTTTTAAAACACATTTTTGGACACTGCTCCTACAGATTTTGCCCTAAAATCACGCAAATCGCTACACAGTATGTCTACACTCATCTCATCAACATGGATCTGTCCCATATAGCGCCACCATCAGGCCGATTTTTTCAAACACATTTTTGGACACTGCTCCTACAGATTTTGCCCTAAAATCACACAAATCGCACAGTATATTTACAGTCATGTAATCAAAACGCATCTGTCCCATCTAGCGCCACCATCAGGACGATTTTGGAAAAACATCGGGAGCAATTAGGGGTTCAGAGTCTTGCTGAAGGACACTTCAACACAAACTCTGGGTGAGCTCGGGATTGAACTGGGAACCTCACGGTTCCCATTCGACTGCTCTACTGGCCACTCTACCCCTGAGCCACTGCCACTTAAACCCCACAAAGTTCATTGACCAGGTATCTCCAGGGCTCTATATTTGGGCTGCAGCTTTTTTCCCTCTACACTACAAAATCTCTATTTTCAAAATCAGCTATTTTCACAGGTTTTGCCTCTTATATTTGACAATTTGGCCCATGTTTAATTTGTCATTTTAGAGGTATTAACTCTCCTACTGCCAGATTATTTATTTATTTATTGGGTCTGGTGCCATCAAAAAGCGGCTTACCTTTGCGACGTTATAGTAGATAGACAGACAGACATTTATTTATTTATTTTTATTTTTTTGGGTTGTGCAATAGTGCACTTTGGTCTGCCAGGCAGCAGAGGGCGGCGTCATGCGAGAATGAATGTGAATTTGCCTGTTATGTGTTGAAGAAGAAGAAGACCAGTCACTGGCCACAGAGCCTTACAGCCAGAGGAAATCAACAAGGAAGTGAATTGTTCTCCGTTGATGTTAACGCATAATGGATTTTTTACACCATCACCGCGGAAAATGTGTTTACAGTAGACGGCCGCGCGACCCCTCATCAGCTTACAGTCATCAGACGAACGAACCGAACGAGCGCCGTATTGGCGGAGAGGTCTTGCGAATTGGGGCGAACGTGAACGTTCAAAGCGTTGGGAGAGTTAAAAAGTCCTTAAAAACTGTCACACAGAAATGTGTAGATACCCTCTTTACACTTAAACTTTATGTTGGTTTATTTACTGTTGAGTGAGAAAACAACATTGCACATTAAGTTAATCATCTGGGGACCCCCCCCCCCCCTCCCCCCCAAAAAAAATAATAATGTGGGGGTCCCGACCCACAGGTTGAGAACCACTGCTATATAGCACCTCAACCCACAAGAGCTGCTGAAGAAGAACCATCCTTTTTCTGTGTGCTGTATCATCTGGCTATGTCAGGGACTACTAAACATGCTCTACATACATTATATCATTCATCATGGCATCAGCATTCCCCGCAGATTAGAACTCCAACAGTGGCGTCAGTTCAGAAAAAGCTAAGGTATGGCAACATGACTGGTGTCTTGCACGCGTGCCCTCGCGCAACAGGCACGAGGAAAAGTGCATTTTATTATTTCCCTCTGTAGCCAAGGTATGGCAGCTGCCATGGCTTGCCATACCCGATTGACACCTCTGAACTCCAAAGTGATTGAACTGAAAAATAGGCTTGTCGACCGTACAGCCTATAGGCCTAAGTAAAACTCAACACTGGCGAGTCATATAGTTTTATCTAGTCACCCATTTATCTTATTTTATGTGTGTGTGTGTGTGTGTGTGTGTGTGTGTGTGTGTGTGTGTGTGTGTGTGTGTGTGTGTGTTTTACACGAAACGTCACAAAATATTTTCAGATGTGGAAAATATTTTCAAATGGAGGTCCATGGTCAAACACCTATAGAGGGTATGCGCGTGACATCATCATCATACCCGGAAGTTATGTGGGAACGCCTATGAGTTGCAAAAAAACTACTTTCTGACCTTGACAGCCCAGGCATCCAAACAGAAAAGTCCTATCTGATTGCATTAAACAAACAACGTTAAACGATGTTAACTCACTTTCCCTTTCACTTTGCCACTAGATTTGCCATTCACTTCATGCATGCGCATACCCTCTATTGGGAGCCCTTGACTTCAAAATGTTAGAGAGTCACTGGTTTAAACAACATTAGATAGCAAGTCCCAAATAAGCACACTTTAGAAACAAGCCGAAAAACAACGCAACCCGCAAACAAACAACTTTACAGAAAAACAAGCCCAAAGTGGCTTATAATAAGCGGACATGGCAACGCTGGAGGAGGGAGGTTTCCAGACAACCGCTGGGTACTTTGGGGTGGGCCCATAATAATATCTGTCCCTCCCTCCCCTGCCTGGTATACAGCTAGGCAACAATCCTCTGGTTCTGTGTCTTTGGAAACAGCGATGAAACAGGAAGAGAAACAGCATGGAACTGCCTTCCAGACTGAATTATGCATGTTTCCATCTGCTGACAGAGGGCGAGTCTGTCAGAGCTGCTCAGTGTCACTGCGCTCTGGGTGCATGTGGATGTAGTAGCTATACACGGAACACGCGCATGCACACATGCACAGATACACATCCAGATCTATAAGTCACTGGCCCCGTGCCCTAATACGTCTATAGTAATAATCAAGGTACCCCCCCCCCCCCCCCCACTCTGGGCAACTTTGATGACGGAGAGGGCCACTATATTCACTCGCTGCAGAGGGCCACATTCAGGTTGGAAACCTGAATTATTTTGAGCTATTTTTAAAATGTTGTATTTAATTTCAAATGCGTTCATATGTTCTTCCGTTAAAGTTATACTATGTCACTTTTTTTTATAAAACATCTTAAAATTGTCCTAACTATTAAAGCCTTTTCTTTATATGTTTTCTACTTAGCCGTGACAGGGGCGGGATTTCGCAGCAAAATGACGTTATCTGCATCATCCGTATACGTCGTGTTTACGTTGGCCAATCACATTGCAGATCATACACACATGATACACTACCGGCCAATGACAGTGCATCTTGAGGTCTCTTCAGGAAATAGCTTGCTTCAACAGCTTTTTTTACACTGGTCTAGAAGTCTAGCCTGTAAACCTTCCCAACGCCGGTCCGCAGAGGGACACTATGGATGCGTGGTGACTTGGCGAGGCGGGCGAGGCGGACGCGGGGGTCTGAAGGCCCGGTCCGTGGCGAAAAACGGCCGCGACGCGTTTTGCTATACCGCTACTGACCACTAGTTGAGCAACTTACACAGTATAGCTTTAACTTTATGAACTTACATAAAACATACATTGGACATAAAAAAACATTGGACTATAATACTAGCCATTAAGTTACTAATATAGACTGAAGTAATTAAAGTCACGTTGGAATTGTAACAGCTGAAATCTATAATATATCAGTTCTGATATTAGTGATGGTAGGGGCCGCAGGTGAAAGTGACTAAGTATATTTACTCAAGTACTGTACAGTACTTGTAGGTACAATTTAGAGGTACTTTTACTTTACTTGAGTATGTTTCCAATTGCCAATACTTTATCAGAAGCAAATTATTGTACTTACTTACTCCACTATAATTATTTTAATAGTTACTGTACTTTGCACATTAATCTCATAATAATAATAATAATAACAATAATTCTGCCGAACACTTCAGGCAGTTTCTATTCAAAATCCTATGGCCGGTGTAAACACTCCGGTGTACACGACACGATCATTTCCAGTAGTTCCTATTTCTCGTGTTCAGGCTTCCCGATCACGAAGCCCGGTCTCTGTGCCGACTATACTTTCTCAATGGGGGGCAGCAGAGAGCCATAGTCTAGTCTACTACTGCATGGTTGAGCTTCATACAGCCAAGTACTGCCTTGGCTGGTTCCCAAGGTGTGGTTTGGGGACCTCTGGGGGTCCCTGAGGGGTTACCAAGGGGATCCATGGCTGATTCCAAAAGTGTGGTTTGGGGACCCCCAGGGTTTCCATGGCTGGTTCACAACAGCCTGGGACAGACATGGCTAGTCCCAAAGTGTGGTTCGGGGACCTCTGGGGGTCCATGAGGGGTTTCGAAGGAGGTCCATGGCTGGTCCCAAAGTTTCCGGGACCCCCGGAAATCCATGGACACCCAGGGACCCCCTGGTGCCGCTGCCGAAAACTGCAAAAATGACCAAATGACCACCCCAACTGGGCTGCTCACGGGGAATTCCGGGGACCACCGACGCCTGGTGCTCCAGAACGGATGCAAAAGTGCTCGCAGCCCCTAGTGGAGGACCCCCTGCCACTGCAGCGCACATAAAATGCTGTAACTCGGGCTAGGAGCGACCGGGATAGCCAGGGCTGGTACCCACGCGTCTGCCTCGGTGGCACGGAGACAGCCGTGCGTAGAGCGCCACCTAGCGGCGGACCCCTGTAGCTCCTTGCACATGCGATTAACCGTGAACACGGGCAATAGTTTTACATGAGTTTGTGTACACGGCCAATAGTTTTACATGAACATGTCTAGGCTTAAGTACAGTTCTGCCTCGTATAGCCCAACAGAACCCTGCACAGCACAGCACAGCCCACTAAAGCCAAGTACAGCCAGCCAAAGCCCGATAGCGTAATGGCCTGGTGCAGCAATCTATATACCCCTCTTCCCTGGTCTATACTCACACTGGGCAAACGGGACTGGACTTAGGTGTGCTGGACCCTATTGGGCTCTGGTGGGAAGCATTTGGGCTCTGGTGGGCTGTGCTGTGCTGTGCTGGGCTCTGTTGGGCTATACGAGGCAGTACAGTACTAAAGCCAAGACATGTTCATGTAAAACTATTGGCCGTGTACACAAACTCATATAAAACTATTGCCCGTGTACACAAAGTCATGTAATACTATTGCCTGTGTACACAGTGGTTAATCAAATGTGCAAGGAGCTACAGGGCTGGCTGGAGCCTGGTGGAGACAGGTGCAGTCCTGTGCACTCTTGTCTGGACTATTCAAGGTGGATCCGGCCTGTTATAGCCTGGTTGAGCCATCTAACTTCCCCCTTCCCTGGTCTATACTCCTACTGTGTAGGATTGGGCTGGACTTAGGTTTGCTGGGCTCTATTTGGCTCTGGTAGGCTGTATTGGGCTCTGGTGGGCTGTGCTGTGCTGTGCTGGGCTCTGTTGGGCTATACGAGGCAGTACAGTACTAAAGCCAAGACATGTTCATGTAAAACTATTGTCCGTGCACACAAACTCATGTAAAACTATTGCCCGTGTACACAAACTCATGTAAAACTATTGCTCGTGTACACAGTGGTTAATCGCATCTGCAAGGAGCTAAAGGGCTTGCTGGAGCATGGAGCAGCCTGGTGGAGTCTGGTACAGCCCTTTGCACCCTGGTTTGGCCTATTCAAGCCGGATACGGCATGTAATGGCCTGGTGGAACCATCTAACTACCCCCCCTTCCCTGGTCTATACTCTACTGGGCAGGACTGGGCTGGACTTAGGTTTGCTGGACTCTCTTAGGTTCTGGTGGGCTGTATTGGGCTCTGGTGGGCTGTGCTGTGCTGTGCTGGGCTCTGTTGGGCTACACGAGGCAGTACAGTACTAAAGCCTGGACATGTTCATGTAAAACTATTGGCCGTGTACACAAACTCATGTAAAACTATTGCCTGTGTACACAAACCCATGTAAAACTATTGCCCGTGTACACAGTGGTTAATCGCATGTGCAAGGAGCTACAGGGCTGGCTGGAGCATGGAGCAGCCTGGTGCAGTCCTGTGCACCCTGGTCTGGCTTATTCAAGCCGGATATGGGCTTTAATGGCCTGGTAGAGCCATCTAACTACCCCTCTTCCCTGGTCTATACTCTACTGGGCAGGACTGGGCTGGACTTAGGTTTGCTGGACTCTATTGGGCTCTGGTGGGCTGTATTGGGCTCTGGTGGGCTGTGTTGTGCTGTGCTGGGCTCTGTTGGGCTACACGAGGCAGTACAGTACTAAAGCCTGGACATGTTCATGTAAAACTATTGGCTGTGTACACAAAGTCATGTAAAACTATTGCCCGTGTACACAAACTCATGTAAAACTATTGCCCGTGTACACAGTGGTTAATCGCATGTGCAAGGATCTACAGAGCTGGCTGGAGCATGGAGCAGCCTGGTGGAGTCTGGTGCAGTCCTGTCTACCCTGGTCTGGCCTATTCAAGCCAGATCTGGCCTGTAATGGCCTGGTGGAGCCATCTAACTACCCCCCTTCCCTGGTCTATACTCCTACTGGGCAGGACTGGGCTTGACTTAGGTTTGCTGGACTCTATTGGGCTCTGGTGGGCTGTATTGGGCTCTGGTGGGCTGTGCTGTGCTGGGCTCTGTTGGGCTATACGAGGCAGTACAGTACTAAAGCCTAGACATGTTCATGTAAAACTATTGGCCGTGTACACAAAGTCATGTAAAACTATTGCCCGTGTACACAGTGGCTTTTTCCTTGACCTTTCGAGTTAGGAGTGTCGTAGAGACACGAGACCGGGCTTGTTGGATTCAGCGTCAAAAAGTAAGTCAGAATAAGTGTCTTTTATCCGAAAGAATGTGTAATCGTGTTGGTGGCATGCAAATTTCGTGTCTTTTTCGCAATCGTAAAGGGTTAAAATTGTCGGAGAGACAGGAAACCCATTCCATCGGATCAGGCATCCTTCAAATATGAAAAGTGTTTCCTGCGTGAAACAAACAGATTTTTTTATTGATTTTAAGGACAAAAATTCGGGTTTCGGTGTCTTTTTCGCAATCGTAAAGGGTTCAAAGTGTCGGAGAGACACGAAACCCATTCCATCAGATTGGGCATGCTTCAAATATGAAAAGTGTGTCCTGCCTGAAACAAAACATTTTTTTGATTTTTTGTAATTCATTTTAAGGACAAAGGGCCCTTTTTGACGCCTAAAACGACTTAAAAGCATGGTGTAGGTCCTTTAAGAGGAATGATGAATTAATAAAACACCAGAGAATTCACACTGGAGAGAAACCCTATGGATGTGATCAGTGTGGAAAACACTTCACTAGCATGTCCAACCTTAAAGCACATCAGAGAATTCACACGGGAATGAAACCATATCAGTGAGACAGTTTACCTCAGAGGAAACATGACATGAAGCATGGGAGTTGACCAAATGCACTGTATCACAGTACCATATATGAAGCAATTTACCATTTGGCATGTTCTGATACTCCCTCACCCCAAAACTCAACTTCTGAAAGCACTACCTGTCCTCCATACAACAATGTTCCAAAAATCTAATTCTCTGAGCCAATACAACCAAAACTAAAACTCCACTTACCAACTAACTCCACTGACAGTTATGACAACTCATTGTGCAGAAAAAAAACTGACCAAAAAAAAGGAAGTGTTGGGGCTGTATAACACAAGGGGTGCAGTTTAACTTTAACAAAATTGGAACAAATCCCACCCTAACTAACATATACCTTAATATCTACCTACCTTTGCCTACGGCCGACACCCGGGCATGGGGAATGGTCCCCTACATCACGTATTGTGAATCCCAGGATCTGTCGCTTCCAAAATCACCACTAAGGGGAAATAACAAACTTAACATGCAAGTAAACTAATAGCTGATCATATTTCACAGTGAAATACAATATTGTTTTGATCAAATGTTCATTCTCACAATGAATCAAACGATAGTCTTCTAACATACTTTGTAATAATTTGACCTAAATGTTCTCTTCCTCTATACTCTGAGTTTGATTATTATCATGGCTGTTGTTGACAGCTACCATATGCAACTGATGTATTGTTGTTGATGTATTGATGTATTACCTTGCTTCGCTCTGGATTAAGAGTGTCTGCTAAATGTTACATTTTAATTATTGGGACAAACAAACTGATTTTTTTCTGCTTGAACTTAATAAACATTCTTGAGTTAAGCCACATTCCTGTCTGTTGTTATTTATTAGTACCTAATTAACCTACTTGATGTCCCTTTGTTATGTTCACTGACTGCAATATGTGTGAATGTAAAAGCTATAGACCAATCACTGACCAATGAGCCATCATCATTACACACTACTGTTCTCTTCACACAAAGCAATGACAATGACTGACCTTTAATGACAATGAGCCACCATCCTAATGCACTACAAAGCCTCACACCCACCCAGCAATGAATCAGTCTTACACTGGTGGAATTACTGACATGGTCTGGTTGGCTTATTTTACATTCAGCTTCTCTAAATGATTCTACTGCTACTGGCTGATGCTATTAACAGCTACGTCACTGAGTTCTATATAAATATCACATTTGCATTCCCAAGACATTCCCAAGAGATGTAAAATACAAGGAGTCAACAGCACAGCTGTGCCTCCAACAGCCTGCACTGCCTCAACATAACATTGTAGCAGTATGTGTGATTTGATACATATCTAGTGTTCCATTTCAGGAGACATCACACATCTATAAAGCCTGAGACAGTTTACCTCAGAGGAAACATGACATGAAGTCATACTTTAGTCACATATGAGTAAACAGAACATTGTCTATTATTCACCTAAAAGTCTGAAGTGAAATTGATGTAAATGTCATCTACCAAGGAAAGTTTTGTCCTCCTTCATTTAACAGGAGAGAATCTAGTTTATAATGTTGTAAAAATAATGTGACATACACGAATGTGTAGTCACATTTTGTTTAATTATGCATGATTTGATTGTAATTTTATGGAGCCTTATTGTATATTTGAATGCACAGAGAACATAATATTTGAGGAAAATACCTGTTCCACTTTCCGCCACAAGGTGGCAAAAGCCACTGGTGAGACAGGTAGTTTTAGATGGTCAGGTGACGTTTCTCTTCAGATGATCACGGAAGGTTTAACGAACAACATAGAAACTGACTCTGTCTCCCTTTTGTCCTGTTTATTCAGGTAAATTACGTTTTAAAACAGACTCACTATCAGCAAGGCACTGCTTGTTTTGTGGTTTTACTAGATTTGACCAGAAATGTTGTTTAAGTTTAGTGTGTGTAGTGAATCTAGGTGTAAACAGCAGAATCATGGCAGCCATTACTGCTGCTCACAACGTGGTCATGTTGGTTTGTAAGCTCATGTTCTAGTGTTTAAAAGCTCCTGTACCCTTTGCATTTGGGAATGTTTATTTTCGTTTTTAGTAAGTTAGTTCTCTCCATGATAATGCCTTGTAATATCTTTGCACTATATGCATAGTAGCAATGCAGTATTTACCTTTTGGTTCCATATTTCTAGCCTGATTTCAGACTCTGCGCTGAGTTTGAGTCTGACATTGTCCCATTGACTAGAGATTTCAAAGGGGAGGAGGGGATTTGAAACACCCATGGGCTCGCAACTCACATTTAGTAGTTCCAATCTTTAGTAAACATTTATATAATACATCATATACTGAGGAAGACCAAGACAGTTGAAACGTTTCTTCACACTGCTTTGTTGTCACACATAAATATTGGAGCCACTAAAAGTGAGTTGTGAGCCACCTTTTTTGTTCAAAGTGTCACACCCAACCCAACCAACACATTATCAGGCTTACTTGTGAAAGAACACTGGTGAAATGACTGACATAGTCATTGTCTATTTGATGTATTTTATATTTCTGCTTCTCTAAGTGATTCTCACTACTAGTGTCTAACACTAATAACAGCCTATCCCACAGAGTCCGCTAAAGCTCATATACCACGCTCTAATATTAAAGGTGTTCCTGTTTGATGTGATATTCGATGCAATTGTTTCTCTTCAGGACAGAACATTCCACTTCATAATTGTATGTTGTTATTTGGAACTAATAACTGCAGTGAGTTGTGATGAAGCTCATATCTGTTTTCTGTACGAGTAGCCTTGTGTTTAAGTGCACAGTTTGAACAGTCAACAGTTAAGTTTGAGGGATAGCCCCTGCTATCTTCTTTCTCAGTCAACAGTCAATGTGTTAAATACATCAAATGGTGATTGTTTAAATCCTGTATGAATAGTGTCTTATGTTAATGACAGCTTTACTCCACTGAGTTCTCTATAGTTCATCTAACACATTATTTACCAGAATAATGTAATACAGGTAAACCTATTTATATTTATAAATGTTGTTTAACCCCAATCAAGACACACCCATCTGTGGCTTTATTTATTATGTCATAATTGTATGTTGTTGTGAATGGGGTGAGTAGCAACATGTTTGCATGAATTTAATTAACTAATTTTTCAATGTATTAACATATACTTTACTTTTTTACAATTGTATTTTTTACCAAAGTCCACACAATGAAAAGTAGTGTTGAAGGGAAGAATGGACCTATAGTGAGTTAGGTTGTGATTGGTGGGCAGATGGTTCTATTGTTCTCCTCTTTGGCCAATCATTGAAGCAGTTAGTGGCTCCACCTCAGGCTCTCTAGTATAAGAAGAGTGTGTAGTTGTAATGTCTCCACAACTCATCCAGGATATCAATCATGTCAAGCAGAACTGACTGTGGACTCCAGACTTCAGGTGAAGATGAACTCTCTAGACTGCACCAGGAACAATTCTGATGAACAGGAGGAACCCAAAGACCAACAGTACCCTGGTAAGTTATATATATATATATATATATATATATATTTTAGCTGTAGCTTTGTTGTGGTTTAGTTTTGTATTATATCTAATTATTTACATTCTAAATGTTACATTGGTTGTTACATTGTTCTGTAACTGTTTGGTTAGATTAACATTAGTCACATTTAGTCTCTTTAACATCATACATTTTGAATCACTTCCAGAATCCATCACTCCAACTTAACTCTTGTCTATTAATAATGCATTATGAATACGTATTCTATCAACTATCTTCCTGTTGTCTTCTGTTTCCAATCCAGTGTTGCATCCTCCTTCTGGCTTCCCTGTCCTACCAGCAGTAAATGAACAAAGAAGCTTGGTTAAACCTAAACACCACAGCTGTGACCAGTGTGGGAAACACTTCACTAGAAAGGACAGCCTTAAAACACACCAGAGAATCCACACAGGAGAAAAACCATACCACTGTGAGCAGTGTGGGAGCAAGTTTAAGAGGAATGATGAATTAATAATACACCAGAGAATCCATACTGGTGAGAAAGCCTATGGATGTGGTCAGTGTGGAACATATTTCTCTCAATTATCCAACCTTAAAACTCACCAGAGAATTCACACTGGAGAAAGACCATACCACTGTGACCAGTGTGGGAGCAAGTTTAGGACGAATGCTGACTTAATAAATCACAAGAGAATTCACACTGGAGAGAAACCCTATGGATGTGATCATTGTGGAAAGGCTTTTAGCAAACAGACACATTTAAATAGTCACAAGCTAGTGCACACAGGATTTAAACCATTCCATTGTAGTCAATGTGGAAAGAGTTTTACTCGGTCAGGCAATCTACGACGACATGAGCTCACACATATGTAAGGAAAACCCTATCACTCTGAACAGTCCGACACGAGTTTGTCACACTGATCTTCTTTCTTTTTTACTTCTTCAATTCTGTGAATACTATCAGATACTATATAAATCATAGAAGACTGACCACCCGGCCAGGTGGAGATAGGTGCTATGATGAGAGAACATGTATGTTTATTTAGACTGTTTACAAGTTTATGAAATGTATAAAAGCATGTTCATTATGGATGTGTGGACACTATGGCTTGTTCGTTGTTGTTGGTGTTTTAACTTACTTCACAGTAAATTGTTGTCTATTCCATGTTCCATTATCTTAATGTGTGTGTTGGATGCTAATGTCTGGAACGACCGAGCAAATATGTAAATATATAACTGAAACTGACCACCATATGTGCTTTACTGAAAAACCCTTTTTAGTTATTTTTTTATTTTTATTTTTTAAGGTTCTTCTTGATCGCTGGAACATGTAATCTGGCAACGAGACGCACAATATTCCTTTTCTATTAAATGGACTGACTATTTTGTGAACACAAGTTGCTGAATGAGTTGGATTCTGCTTGAACTTAATAAACATTGTTGAATTAATATACATTCCTGTCTGTTGTTATTTATTAAGACCTAATTAACCTACTTGATGTCCCTGTGTTATGTTCACTGACTGCAATATGTGTGAATGTAAAAGCTATAGACCAATCACTGACCACATTCACCGGAGTCCTTGTCTGGTATCGCGACGCCCCAGCCGCCTTAGAGTTAAAGCTTCAAACAGCCCAAAACAAACTAATTAGGGTTGTGCTTGGTCTCCCTCCTCTGACCCACCTTACCGATCATCACCACGAAAGCGTGGGATGGCTCAAAGTAGCTGACAGAGTACAGCATCTTGCAATGGGCCTGGTGTACAAGATACACTACACCTCCAAGATTCCCATTTACCTGACAAACTACTTCTTAAAGGTCAAGGATGTTCACGACCACAACACCAGAGGCAGCTCCACTAATCATCAACGTAGATTTAACACTAAACAAGGCTCTAACTCGTTCTCCTGCTACACCATCAACATGTGGAACGCCCTTCCTCAAGCCCTAAAGGAGAGCAAATCCCTAGCCTCCTTCAAAATTGGTATGAAAAGTCACCTTCAGACAGCTGCTACCCGTGACTTGTAAATAGACTAAGCCCCCATGCCCCCCCCCCCCCCTTTTTTTATTATTCTTTTTTCTGCCTTTGTATTTGATGTTATGCTTTTGAAACTGATATTATCCTAGATAAAGTACTATGTTCTATCCGTCTGTCTTTCAATGTTATATGAGATACTTAAAGTGTGGTTCCTGTGGAAATAAGCCTCGGCTTTCTAGGATCTCCTTTTAGTTGTACCAGTGATTTGTACTGTCATGAAACTGTACTTTTTTCTATTGCAAACTTCTAATAAATTCTTCAATCAATCAATCAAAAACCTAAAAGTCTGAAGTGAAATTGGTGTAAATGTCATCTATCAAGGAAGGTTTTGCCTTCATTTAACAGGAGATAATCTAGTTTATAATGTTGTAAAAAAATAATGTGACACAAACACATGTGTAGTCACATTTTGTTTTATTATGTATGATTTGATTGTAATTTTATGGAGCCTTATAGAGCATCGCAGTGAGGTGTCGGAAGTCCATTTTCCATTCATTTTCACCATAGGGTTTTTCATTATCAGCCACAAAGTCGTAGCAATTCAATGTACACTTACCACTAGGCTGGTGGTTGTAAAATGGTTCTATATGCTCCTGTAGAACCCCCGAGTATGTATGCAATCACTCTAGTTTTAGTAAAAACACGTTTTAATCAAGATCGCACGGAGAAGAACTTCATTTCCCATACTGCTAAACATGTACATCCGGTGAAATCGACGTCTGTGATTGGTCTAGCTTCTTCTTCTTTCACATATCTTGCGGTTACCGCGGAAGTAGCTACTGCCCCCTGTCTTCCTGGCGGATTATTGCACTTCAGCAGAACGCCGTGAGCGATCGTCTTTCTTTTACAAATATGATGCACTATGTTAAGGATGACGATAAGAGCGTCCACAGAGATGACAATCACTACATTTCAGGCCATGCTGGCCTGGATAACTAAACTGAGCGTGATTTAAGGGCTATATTTCAGGAAACAACAACAACATTCGCAATGCATTCTGGGAGTGTAGTTTCCGTAATTTTAAAAATAATGATGTACACAGTCTTGTACCCTGCCCTTTTTTTCAGCTTTCTAATTAATCTTTGCATTCAAAAAAATGTGAATATTGACATGATCCCTCTCCAGCCGAGGTGGCTTTGTCCAAGGCTTAAAAACGTTTAAATAAATACTTTATGAAATGTCTATGGAAGAAATGAATGCGGAAAACGCTTCCGACACCAGAGTGAGGACGGGGTGGGGCTTCAACTGCGATGCTCTATTGTGTATTTGAATGAACAGAGAACAAAATATTTGAGGAAAATACCTATTCCACTTTCCGCCACAAGGTGGCAAATGCCACTGGTGAGACAGGTAGTTTTAGAAATTTAGATGGTCAGGTGATGTTTCTCTTCAGATGATCAAGGAAGGAGAAACGAACAACATCAAAACTGACTCTGTCTCCCTTTAGTCCTGTTCATTCAGGTAAATTACGTTTTAAAACAGACTCACTATCAGCACTTTGTAGTGTAAAGGCACTGCTTGTTTTGTGGTTTTACTAGATTTGACCAGAAATGTCGTTTAAGTTTAGCGTGTGTAGTGAATCTAGGTGTAAACAGCAGATTCATGGCAGCCATTACTGCTGCTCACAACGTGGTCATGTTGGTTTGTAAGCTCATGTTCTAGTGTTTAAAAGCTCCTGTACCCTTTGCATTTGGGAATGTTTATTTTCGTTTTTAGTAAGTTAGTTCTCTCCATGATAATGCCTTGTAATATCTTTGCACTCTCTCCACTCTAGTAAGGCCAACACAGTATTTACCTTTTGGTTCCATATTTTATGATTCATGTAGTTTCATGGTGATGCATAAATAAGTTCATGTTGGGATATGACAGTTAAAAAGAATACATTCTAAAAATATTACTGGTAAAAAGCGACATGGATGCAGTTCATGGACACTGATAAAACAAACATGGGAATATGAATGTGAAAAGAGATGTTTATTGTGATTTTGATGACTAAGAAATTTGAAAATATGGGTTTACTGTAATTTTGTGAACATGTGAGAATTGAATACAGTGATGGCTGAAACTCTTTAAAAACAAAGAAAGAAAAGTAAAGTGATTTAATGATAATTGTGAATAATTCAGGTGACACTGCAGAGTATTTTTAAAACCCTAATCTAACACGGTAGATTAGGTTATGTTGTCCTGTTATCAAACCATTCGTTCAGTTTGAACAGTCAACAGTTAATTTGTTTTAATACATCAAATGATGTTTAAATCCTGTATGAATAGTGTCTAATGTTAATAACAACTTTACTCCACTGGGTTCTCTAGAGTTCATCTAACACATTATTTACCTGAATAATGTAATAAAGGTAAACCTATTAATATTTATAAATGTTGTTTAACCCTGATCAAGACACACCCATCTGTGGATTTATTTATTATGTCATAATTGTATGTTGTTGTGAATGGGGTGAGTAGCAACATGTTTGCATGAATTTAATTAACTATTTTTCAATGTATTAAAGCTATACTGTGTAAGATGCTCAACTTGGGGTCAGTAGCCCTATAGCAAACCGCGGTCGCGTCCGCGTCTTTCGGCCGTTTTTCGTACCTTCACACCCCCGCGTCTGCCTCCACAACGCCGAGAGCTATCTTTAGAGGGGTCCCTGGTTCCTGTGCGTTCAGGCATTCCGGAGAAACGGACTACTTCACCCTGCCTGGTAGGCGAGATTACCTTTTGAGTAAAGAGACACACGGGCGACTACAAATATGGCCGCCATAGCGACCCCACTTCAAGATGCGCTGTGATTGGCCGGCAGTGTATAACCCTCGCTGTGATTGGCCGGTAGTGTGACGACGCAATTTTTCCGCGAAAACCGGTCCCCGGTAGGGATCATAGAAAACATATAAAGAGAAGGCTTTAGAAGCTAAAAATAACGGAGTGGGGGTTCTAAAACTTTAGCGATTTAACAGTTAGGACAATTTTAAGATTTGTTTTATAAACAAAGTTACATGGTATAACTTTAACATATACTTTACTTTTTTTACTACCGTAAATCACCAATTAGTAGCCCGGGCGTTTATTTCGCAAAATGGGGTCGGACCCCGGGCGCTTAAAAGAGACCAGGCGGCTATTGGTAACAGGCTTTTATTTATTTTGTCACTGGCCAGCACTGGGCCATTATTTGGTAAATTTTTCTTTCTTAAACTATATAATAGTATTAATAATAATATAGGATTATTACAAAATATACATTAGCCATTTACTTCAGCTATTTGAATCTGATCTGCAAGCTCACTCAATGTGTCGCATCATGGCGTGTAGTGAGCCAGTAGACATGCTATTTTAGAAAACTTTTAAAAATCTTTGAAAAATCTGGTGAAATGGGACATTCTGCATAATGACTAGTATGACTACTTAGACTTTTGTTACTTCAAGTATATATTGATGCCAATATTGGTACTTTTACTCAAGTCACTTTGGGAATACAGGACTTTTTTCTATCGTTTTTCTACATTGTGTTCTTTCTACTTTTACTTAAATACCAAAAGAATATACTTCTTCCACCACTGCCATTCACGTATACAGGTAGAGCTTCAGTTGGGTGTGTGTCATTCATCAGGCCCCATGGAGCCAACTGATTTAGGGCCAAACACAGCAGAAAGCATCCATCAGTGTCCCCAGCAGGACATGTGTTTGTGGATGTGAATGCAGATCACAGTCAGCTGATCCTCTCACTTCCCCAACAAAGAGTTCCACGATGAGTCATTGCTGTGTGAATCAGTGTGAAATCACTGTCCTAGAGCAACCTTTCCAGGCTGTGACCCCCCATAATAATCTTATTAGAAATGGGCATCCCCCCACCCTGACAAGCACTAGGAATGTAGGAGTTGAGGCATTTAGTTTGACTCGGTTGAAAATAGCAGATTGTTTATTATTTTTTTTACCTCTTTTTTATATTATTTGACAATTTGGCCAACGTTTGATCAGTGTTTTTTGGGCCTCCGTGCCCTTCCTTGTGTGAGTGTCATTGCCCTACTCTCTCTCTCTCTCTCTCTCTCTCTCTCTCTCTCTCTCTCTCTCTCTCTGAATTTCCAACCATTTAAAGCAGCACTTCCTCTTCTACCCCGGATTTGAACTTTGGTTTCCTGCTTAAGTGCTGACATGTTTACCCTGTTTGCTCAGGGGATACATTTAATCTTCGCCATCAGGTCAAAATTCTTGTCAAATCCTGTGTCTCGGTGAGAAGTCATAGGGCATAGATGTTTAACCACATGAACCCTAGCATCCCTTTTTATAGTGTACTGTATGGCATAATAAGCAAATATTCAACAAGTGTAGCACAGTAAATAATCATAATTGAATTGGGGACTTATAAACGTATAAACACAGCATTGTAAATGGTGAGATTAATGAATGCAGAGTAAGTGCTTGGCCTGTTTCTGCGGTCACAGGTCATAGTATTTCACAGCAGGTTTTAACACTGCCCAGCCAGTCATAACATTCAACTATCCGTTTTATAAATGCTGACCCTTTAAGGGTCTGTAACGCTGAGAGAGTACAAATGGAAAACAAATCTGGCTTTGGGAAGCCCAATGTATAGGGGTGTTGCACCAAATCCCGGGCCCTGTGTTCAAAGATTCACTAAGGGCCCCGCATGAATCCTTTAACTATTGAAAAATAGCAGATATACAAGCTATTTCTTTGAAAATTTCAAATCCTTTTCGGAAAAACCTTTGTTTCTATGTCAGTGGTGCTCACACTTTTTCATGTGAAGGACCCCCAAAATGATGTGTATTTGGCCACGGACCCCCTTCTCAAAATATTTAGTTCCAGAGACCCCCCCAGAAGCAAAATCTACAAATGTTCGCTTAAAAAATACATATTTTCAAAGATTTGCACACATTTTCACGACTTTTCAAGAATAGCAGATCTACAAACTCGTAGCGCACTCAGTGCCATGCTGTGAGCTTGTAGATCTGCTATTTTTCAATAGCTGAAGTATAAAATAATTAAGGCCCCTCCACCTTGGGCCCTAGTAACCCAGTCCCACCTTTCCCCCCCTTGTGACGCCCCTGCCAATGTAAACTGTACAATTGTTCACCCAAGAAATGACTTATTTTCTATCAATTACACACCTCATGAAGCCTTGAATTGATGGAGATTTTTTGTCGCATTCCTAAGCCAATCATTTGATGACCGGTGGTGTCTCTGGTAGGAGACTGATTCTATGAGTCCTACTGAGTCTCCTATTGACCGATGACCCGGTCATCAAATGATTGGCTTGGGAATGCGACAAAAACAAAACAAATGTCCATGAGTTCAAGGCTTCATGGTGCGTGTAATTGATAGAAATTCCTTTAATGGAACTCTGAGACAAGCTTTAGTCACACAGACCGGTGAGGGTCCATTTGGGCTCTGCTGGTGCCTGGTGGTCCCCGGACCAGACGGTGAGAACTAGTGTTCTACACCCACACATATGGCGGAGGCTTGAGCAAGCATCGCTCACACTGCAATGATCCTTGAGACGTCTGCATGTTATCGTTGTTGTCGGGTGGAAACCTTGTATGTCCAAAACCGTTTGTTTTGTATTTATCCTTTTAAAAATGATTTAGCAGGGCTTTAGCCTACTTTGCGAAAAACATACAAATTTGAAACTTGGAGATACGAGGTTTCTGCCTGACAGTGACGATATGCAAAGGGATGAGAGACACACAGAGAGAGAGAGAGAGAGAGAGAGAGAGGCAACGCCTCATGGACTTGTAGATCGGCTATTTTCAGCCGCCATATGACGGAAGCATTAAATCACGCTTTATGGGAGCGCTCGTCGGATTAACGAGGACTGGAATTATCCTTTGAATGAGTGTCGGTCTCTCTCGCCGACCCACCCCCCCATAACTCTGTACAGTGTGAGAGTTACCATTGTGCTGATTATGGCGCGGCATAAAATGAAAGCCATGTTATTTGATGGACCTTGCACATTTTCCAGCTACTCCGTTTAATGAGAGCATTTCCACTGTAGCAAAGTAGCGAGGTTGCATTTTATTGAGGCTGCACAAGCAGTCAACTTATACATTGTACAGAACTGGTGTGCGTGCATGTGCCTTTGTGCATGGGTGCGCTCATGCTCGCGCGTGCGAGTGGGTGTGTGTGTGTGCGTACTGTACATGCCTGATGACAAGAAGCCTAATATCTCTCTTGGCCAGTGGGGGGAAGTCCCTCTAGTTGAGCAGTAGATACTAGATATGTGTTTCCCCACAAGCCGGGGATCAAATCCAGGCGGTTACTCCAGTCGAGGTTTCTCCTCCAGAGTCGGGTTCGGGGACAGAGTCCAATGTAGCCTATTGTATAGCTGGAGCCAAACCTGCAGACCAGCAGGAAGCCTATCTCTCTTGGACATGGGTACAATCCACCTTTGGGCCCTTATTTGCGCATGCACGCATGTTCATATGTCCACCTGCATGCTTACTTCATGCTTACATGCTCATGTGCATGCGTGTGTGCGTGTGCGTGTGTGTGCGTGTGTGTGTGTGTGTGTGTGCGTGTGTACGTGTGCGCGTGCGCGCGCATGTGCACGTTTTTACCTGCAGAATACATTTTGCTGCAATAAGCCATCCAAAGACATCAAGTAATTCTCTGCAGGCTTGTCAGTTAGCTAGTTCCTTCAGTGCATTTGGCACCAGCTGCTTCGCTCTGCCAGTGACTTAAATGATCTCTTGGCGCAGGATCCCTACCTGAAGCACCGGCTTAACATAGTCAATTTGGCTCTCTAATCCTGCACGATGGAGCATAAAAGACGATTCCTTCGTCTGACCCCCTGCGTGGCACCTTAAACTTTAAACAGTCGACTTGAAAAGTGCTGCTGGCAAAAAAAAACACTCCCACCTCCACTCATCCGTGTCTTCCTCACACCCGAGTTTACGTTTTTTCTTTTTTTTTCTTTTCTCCAAATCAGCCAAAGGGTCAAATGTTCCCACTGGCGGCCATTACTTTGTGATTCTCCCACAGAATGCTGACGCAATTAGGAAATGGGAGGGGAGGGAATTAGATGGCATTAATTAAACAGAATTAAAGTGAAAGCGGGTTAGTGTACTGTGGTGCCGGGCGCCAGCAGTGATGCTGTGATTTACATGATTGCGGTTCTAAAGGCATCTGTGCAGAAGAGGCCGGCACCACCCTGGCTGAGACCAGCTGTGGAGAGCAGGGACGTGCTGGGCCCCTGATTCAGCCCGGGAAAAAGAGTTGGAGAGGCCCTAATTTTTTTAGTTATATTTCGTCGTTGTCGGGTGGAAACCTTATATGTCCAAAACCGTTTGTTTTGTATTTATCATTTTAATAACGATTTAAACTAGTGAAAACAGCCGATCTACAAGCACACAACGCCTCGCACCGCGAGGCGTTGTGTGCTTGTAGATCGGCTGTTTTCACTACTTTTGTGCAACGGCCTTGTATGATGAAGCAGGGCTTTGCTTTGCAAAAAAATGTATACATTTGAAACTTGGAAATACGAGGTTTCTGCCCGACAGTGACGATTTACTTTGTTGGCCGCACAGCCCTTAAAATGGAACGAAGGTAGACATTTTTGTATTTATTTTTTTATTATTATTAATGGCCGGCCTGGACCGTCCGGGAATGAACAGGCCGCTCTGGAATTGTCCCGCTTTTCCCAATGGCCAGCACGTCCCTGGTGGAGAGTAAATATAGGCCTCAGACAGTACAATTACTCTAGTGCTGTGTATTTTAAATTTACTTTCTATATTTAGATCATTTTCACAAACATCAACCATGCACTTAAGCCCTATTCTATGGTGTGTCTATTGGAAAATAGCTAACCTACAACCTGCACAACATTGTGAGGTTGTGAGCTTTTGACAAAAGTATATTTTGATTCTAATACTTTTGTAGGCTATACTTTTATTCATTCATTTGTAACACAGGCCTTTTACTTGTAGAGTATTTTTATATTGTGGTATTGCTAAAATCTACTTACTTTACCACTGGCAGTGGGCAGCGTCTGGAGCGAGCGCAGACAGAGCGAGCCTCACACAGCCAGGCTTCTGGAACTGCTTGGGAGTTGGGAATGTGCTTTCAGTAGGCGTGTGGTAATGGATGAGGCCCAGCTGGAGACTGGAGTCCACTCCTGGGGCCATGGTGTAAAATGAAAAGAGTTCAGACTGTACCAAATAGAATTACAGTTTATTTCCTCTGACTGTACTGAATTTGTAGTACTATTTTTTTTTGTTGCTGTTATGCTTGTTGCTACAATGTTGAGGAGCCATGCAGAGCCCAAGAATCTCTCATACTTGTATAATGGAATGTGATAATAAAGCGTGTGTGTGTGTGTGTGTGTGTGTGTGTGTGTGTGTGTGTGTGTGTGTGTGTGTGTGTGTGTGTGTGTGTGTGTGTGTGTGTGTGTGTGTGTGTGTGTGTGTGTGTGTGTGTGTGTGTGTGTGTGTGTGTGTGTGTGTGTGTGTGTGTGTGTGTGTGTGTGTGTGTGTGTGTGTGTGTGTGCGCGCGCGCGCGCGCATCTGCCTGCATGAGTGCATACATTATGCAGGGACAGAAATTGCAGGTTTGCACCAATAATGACAATAATCAGTATAAAACAGCTGAATAAAAACAAGTGATTCAAATTGTAACACAATAATACATATCATCAACAAACATAAAACACTTTATGTACAAAGGAGAAAAGGGAAAAATTCCCGTCGTGAACGTCACCTAATGTAGTTTACCTCCCCTTGTGGTCTCCTGATAGATGAGTTTTCACTCCTGTTTGGAAAGAAGCCAGTGATCCACCTTTTTGAAGGGATGGTGTAAGAGCATTCCACATTATGGTGGCAGAGCAGTAGAATGACAATTTCTTTCTATAGATGTGTGATAGGCCTAACAGATCGTTGTCGCTCCCTCTAGAATTGCGGCTGTGGGTGTCACTCACTTTGGAGAAGTAGTTAGTCGGGTATGAGCCGAGGTATTGAGGGCATTGAGGGCATTGCCCCTTTGACTATCTTAAAAACCAATCCCATTTTTAATTGCTTAACCCTCCACGGCCTAGGGACACTGGACCGGAGAGCCCGGCCTTGTGGCCTCAGCCTGTCACCCAAGCCTTTCCCCCACACTACGAATAAAGCCCTGTTGTTTTGTGCTCCTTAAAACTCTGTCTGCCTATTATTCCCCACGGCCAGGCCTAATACTGTATCCTCGGGCATGTTGTTCCAATGTCTAGTTCGAGGGCAAAAGGAAATGATGTGTGCGACGTGCCGTGCATGCGTGCACGTGCATGTGAGTGAGCCACCTTTTGCTTGCAAAGTGTGCAATGCCAAAGGTTTAACTGTGTTAAACAGGAAAGTTTGTCTTTGTTAAAAATTGATGACTTCCTCCGCTCCGACTAACTGTCAGAGGAGCAGAAGTGAAAACCTCATGAATGATTTACGCACGAGAAGACTGCTGCTGGTAATAAATAAGTTAAACGTGAGACCTGCCTTGCCCTCTCTTCTAAGAAAGAAGTATCCAACGTAAACACAGGTACGTTTCTAATTTTACCATCTCGGTTAAATTGACACTCTGTGTTTTACTGTTCAGAGATTCAAAGGCTGTAAGCCTGATTTATACTATACGTTGTATGTGTGTTGCAAGCTTAGCTATTTTTGGTGTGCGGTGCCCACACACAACTAAACTCAGGCTTTAGAAGAAAGCTACTGTGGCTGTTCTGACTTCAAGTCAATGTAGCAGTAGCTCAGGAGGAAGACTGACAGTTTGGGAACCAGAAGGTTCCTGGTTCCATTCCTGGTGTTGTGTGTTGTTTTGTTGTTGAGCAAAACACTGAACCCATAACTTAAATGGTTGCCCCCAATGTTGGTATGTAAAACACGCACGCACGCACGCACGCACGCACGCATTTAACCACTTAAACCCAGTTGAATAGTTGACCGGGGTGCCCCAGGGCTCTGTACTTGGTCTGCCCTTTTTTTTCCTCTCTACATCAAATCTCTTCACCGAAAATCTACAACCGTCCAACACGTTGTGAGCTTGTAGATCTATTCTAGATCTATTATCTTATAGAGATATTTTTTGCAAAAGTGTAAATGCACATTTTTTCATCCCACTAGATACAGTACATAATTTGACCCCCCCCCCCCATTTTGAAATGCACAGCACGTAGAAACTCATGGCACACGCACACTCAAACTCACACGTACAGTACAGTAGACACAGAGTGGAACCTGTGATTAGGAAAATGGAGACAGCTTTGAGCAGAAAAATGTGCAAATGCGAACAGCGTGAGCACTCCGTAATCCAGGCAGCTTCATTTGAGATGCTTAATCAGAGCGACTGAGCTGCGTGTGTCTATTAGTCATGTTGCAAGCTTTTGATACACTTCTCTCTCCCACGCAGCGTACAACATGGAGAACTCCAAAAAAGTGAGGAAAAACTTAGGCTTGAAATAAACTTGAATCACATGAGTGTGAAGTAAACTCATGATTGATTATACACATCATCTCTGGGTAGTCGTATAGTTGTTTTGTGGTCATTGCAAAATGATGTATTTTGATTTTATATAGGCTAGTTTAATTTGTGTTGTCTTTCTGCGTGTCTCGGGCATGTGATGACAATGTTTTGGGGTTATGGGCAAGTATGAAAAGGTACAAATCTTTGGACTGGGAACACATCAAAAAATAGTGTGACGTGCTGTCATCACTAGGACAAACATGATGTTACAATACAATATTGTAGCCTAAAACATTTGGGCTACAACATTGCATGTATGTGTGTGCGACCCTCCCGGTTCCAATGTCAGTAAGAGCATGGTAATTCTGAACAGACTTATGTCATTCAGTGTTCTGTGCAATCCGCAAAGTGTGATTGTTAATTCATTTTGTCAAATATGTTTGTATCACCAGTAAATCGGTTGTGATTTGAAATGTCAGTGTCAGCAACTCAGTTTTCTGTGTCACTTTGTCAGTCCTTTACAAGAGGAAGTAGCTGATGTAATGGTACAGTAGCTGTCATTACGACACAGTTGTCAATTATACATGAAACTGAAAAGTAATGGCATGTTGGATGAGAAGTACACAGTTATATCTGACAGGTGACAGGCAACATACACTGCATGAGATGTAAGGCTAGGCAAGGCAAGCCAAGTGTGTTTGTATTTGTCACATTTCAACCACACAGCAACTCCAGAGTGCTTTACACAAACCGTCATGCTTAAGAAGGTGCAAATGAAACAGAAACTATGAGAGAAGAAACGCACTATAAAATATTTAAAACCCTCAGTAAAAGGCAGTGGCTGTTTTGACTTAAAAGAACTGAGAGGTGTTAGCAGACCTGCGTTTTTCTCAGAGTTTGTTCCATAAAATGATGTGGTGCATAAAAACTGAATTCTGCCTCTCAGGATTTAGTTCTGGCTATGGGTGCAATATTGTGCGTCTTAATTTCCAGGTCCTATGTCTTAACTTAAGACCAGGAGGCATGGCCAATGAAGTGTGGCCACTCAAAATAGCCAAGCCAAACAGCATTGGCCACTCCTCTAGGTCTTAAGTTGAGTACCGTATTTTCCGGACTATAAGGCGCACTTAAAAGCCTTTAATCTTCTCAAAAAACTACAGTGCGCCTTATAGTCCAGTGCGCCTTATATATGGATCATTCATTGACATTGACATTCCCTTTAGCACAGCTCCATCTGTTGGATGCATAACGCAACGGTAGCGTCTATTATGTGCGCCTTATAGTCAGGTGCACCTTATATATGAAAACAGTTTGAAAATAGACCATTCATTGACAGTGCGCCTTATAGTCAGGTGCGCCTTATAGTCCAGAAAATACTGTAATAATAAAATTAATTAAGTCACAAAAAGTAGAGTTCAGAAAGTAGACCTGTCTCAGATGACCGAGATCTCTGTCGTTTGGGTTCGGTGATTTCTCTCCGCTCCCCCAGGTGCGAGGCCGAGGGGCTATCCTTTTACCACCCCGGCCTGGGCGGGGGTTCACCCGGGCTATATGTCTGGCCACACCTCCATGCAGTGGGGATCGTCACTGCATCGTCGACCACAGACAGCAGGCCATGCATCCCATTCTGGACAGAATGACATGGTCTGCTGTCTGTTCCTCTGCAACACATTCACAGGTCGCACTAGGAGTCTGGATGGTTCATGATGTAGCAGAAATGTATTTGGGCCCTAAAACCAAAGGTAATCTATTGAAATCAATGATTGGACTGCAGGGAGCCAGTGTAGGTGACTGGTCTAAGAACCTACCTAAGGGATCCACTTTTTTATATTAATAAGGACTCGAGCAGCAGTGTTCTTAATCAACAGTAGTGGCCTGATTCATTTGTTGGGAGACCTGTAAAGACACCGTTACATGAATGCTTGGACAAGATTTTTCAAATTCCTGCATAAGTCCTTGGTTCCTTGATATATTAAGGAGGTGTTAGCAGACTGCCTTTCTAATTGTCTTAATGTGCCTTTTCAGATCTGACTACACCAAGATTTCTGTCTTGTTTTCTTGGGTTGAGGTTTTAAAACGTGATCATTCTTGTTTGGCTCCAAAAACAATTACTTCAGTTGTGTCTTTGTTTAATTGAACATTCTGGCACATATTGTTGATTTGTTCAATGCATATACTCAGTACTTGAGAGATTGAAGAGAGAGAAAAGATGCAGATTTGTTTATTAATTCACAAAAATTACATAGTTGTCATTTAAAAATATTCAAGAGTAGAGCTCCTTGGCTATATTATCAGCTAGCTTGCACAAGAAATATTACCCAGACAGACTTCATACAAGCCTGAAGAGTGAAAACAAGAATGATGGTCTCAGCTCATCTTAGCAAGACCATACGATGGTGTCTATTGGCACTAAAGGGAACACAGCTAATTAAGGAAAACGTACACAAACAAACACACTCGCATACAGTCGAGCTATTGTTTAATGCTGTTTTCACCCTGCACTGCTATCAAAGTAATGCTCTGTTCATACCGCTGCTACCTTTTGTTTATCAAAAATATTTCAAAAAGCATTCCCACGCATTCCACATCATTCATCACGATGTACCCATCCAGGGGCGTCACAATGGGTAGGAAAGTGGGACTGAGTTACCAGGGCCCAAGGTGGAGGGGCCCTAGTAACTTTAGCTATTGAAAAATAACAGATATACAAGCTCACAGCGCGGCACCGAGTGCCGCGCTGCGAGCTTGTAGGTCTGCTATTTTTTAAAAGTCGTGAAAATGTGTGCAAATCTTTGAATATGTATTTTTTAAGTGAACATTTGTAACTCAAATTTTGCTTCCGGGGGGCTGGTCCCTGGAACAAAATATTTTGAGATGGGGGTCCGTGGCCAAATTCATATTATTTTGGGGGTCCTTCACATGAAAAAGTTTGAGCATCACTGACATGGAAACATGGTTTTCTTGCACACATTTTCACAATTTTTCAAAAATAGCAGATCTACAAGCTTGCAGCGCGGCCCTCGGTGCCGCGCTGTGAGCTTGTATATCTGCTATTTTTCAATAGTTAACATTCATGGGGGGCCCGCAGTGAATCCTTGTACCCAGGGCCCAGAATTTGGTGTGACGCCCCTGTACCCATCCATTCTGCAGCATGGAACACAGTGTGGTGTGTATACCATTCAGCACCAGCATTGTCCAACTGAAGCTGTTCGCCCACATCCAAATGACTAATAGTTTTACGGGAGTCACTTGTGGAGCATGATATTGTAATATGCATCTCATTTTCTGCTGTTTGCCAAAAACATTTCCCCATTCAGTCTTGTTGTAGGCTACTCAGCATTCCATGCCGCTGTGATGCAATTAAGAAATCTTTGAGATCAATTTGTAGAGAACTTTTGGGCCGGAGTGCAGAGAAAAAAGATGAATTGCCGGAAAATGGAGCATCAGTATTGATTTCATTAATTAATTACTGTAGTGGGGAGGAGGGCAAGATGCCTCCCATCAGAACAAAGATGAATTGCATGGCTATCCTAAAGAGGTAAATAAAGAGATGGTGTCAAACCTCTGTAAACATGATTTCATGAAATTCCCATATCCTAAATGAGCTTTCTAAAACACACAGTAGTGTAGTTTGTAGTCCTAAAACCAGGAAGTGATTCCACTATGCACAATTAAATAAATTGTGACCGTCACGGGGAACGCAGTACCTATTGCATTGCCAAAACCCTAGCGTTGATAGGTTGAGGGTGTATCCCAGTGGTTCTCAACCATTTTCAGGACGCGACCCCCCAAAAATAATCATATTTGAACTCGGGAGTCGGACCCCCGCAAAATAATCAAATTTGAACTGGGGATCCCCCACCCTGACAAGCACTTGTAGTTGAGGAATTACATTATGACTTGGTTCCACAGATATTGTGAAAATAGCTCACAACGTTGTGAGCTTGTACAGGTTATACATTTTTTGCCTCTTTCTTATATTATTTAACAATTTGGCCAAAGTTAGACCAGTTTTATAATATATAATATATAGATATACATTTCTTTCTCTTTTTTCAGGTATTAAAAAGGTCTAAAAAGTCCTTAAATTGTCACTTTGCTGTCATCTGGTTGGCACCTCGACAGAGAACCAACTTGCCCACCCACATACAGACAGCACGAACATCACTGAACACAGTACTTGCGCACTCTGCTGGTGCACAAGTAGGCCATATGGCCACAAGTGTAGAAGGCGCAAGATGGCACCTCGACAGATAGAGTGCTGTCTTGTTTTCTTATTTCATCCAAACATTCCATCGGAAATCTACATTGTGGGAATCCATGGCAGACCCATAAATTACGGGTTGTTGTACAAAAAGACCATGTCTTGCTACTTTTTAATTGTCCCTATCCATATTTTTTTTTGTGTGTGTGTGTGTTCTTATTCCTACCCTTGTTGTGGCACAATCATTTGTCTTACTAATGCTTCCAAGGGCACGGGTGATTAGTTATCAATTTATTGGCTTTGTGATTTGGTTGTGTCTCTCTACCAACTGTCCTTGAGTTAATTTTAGTGGTCTCTATAGGCTACATGCTTTGACGTTCTCCCACGATCCATACTAGAGCAATGCACACCTAACTCATGAGCCCGCGTGTGTTGAGACCTAAATGTTCCTTAATGAACGCAATTACAATGGACATCCGCCACACGGAATGGGCCACCTCACTCCCTCACTCTATCTTCTGGTTTTAAATGCCACTCGCAAATGCCTCCGTGAGGCGACTTAAAAATCCATTTCCCACTTCACTTCCCTGTTCGCAGCCCATTCGTCTTGCCAGGATTCCGATGTTTTGCGTATTGATTTGCTGCTGCCTGCTCTCATGCTTTGGACTGAAGGAGACCTTCAAAGGAAGGCAGGCCGGTAATGGAGTCATCTATGTCTTCCGCCACCTCCCGAGGTCAGGACTGGGACAGAGAGGCCCCCTGATTTCTTCCAAGAGTGTCAACCACCTTGACAATAGTTCATGATAATACAGTATAATACCAATAGGAGAGATCCAAAGACTGTAATATATATCTGAGTCATTGGATCTGCACTTTAATCTTTGGGTCTGAATTTGTATGAATACCAAACATGGTTCAGATTTTTCGACAGTGAGATCTATTGTCTGTATTATCTCTCTATTTGTTCCTTTCTTCCAAGAAGGCACTATGAGTACAACACCGATCTCTTATCACCATTATTCAGATGATTATGTCGTTCTGTGTGATTGATGTGATCGTCCACGCACGTCAGCCTCCCTCTGTCCTCAGCACAGTGACGTGAGCCTTAACGCCTAAACACACTTCCCCTGAGAGGCACACAATGCTATGAAAACGTGGTGTTTTCCTAAGCAGAGAGCAGGATCGATAGATAATCGGGGAGCGAGACGCTTACAGGTGCCTATATATAGGCTCCGGGGAGATGCCTGTCAGCTCTGAGTCACGAGAGCTCTCACCTGCGGGGAGGCCAAGCAGCCCGCCCTCTCCTCACTCCCCTGTGTGTCATCACTGCTGTCCACCTCCAAGTATAGACGACAAGAGGAGGCTGAGATGGACGCAGGGAAGCGAGGGAGATGGCAGATTACTGTCAGCTGTCAGCGCGACACAATCCACCACCCTGACGCATATTTAAAATGAGAACCCGTGACTGATGAATAGATCAGGGGAGGGTGCTGTCAATCAACACCCTGTGTAGCCAGCATAAATCACAACAAAGGAGTGGTGAGACTTAAAGATACTTATATTGAAGTAGATCAAAAACTCCATATTCTTAATGTTAGGTAAGCATGAACAGCACATTATGTAAGTGTGACTGGACTAACAGCTGCGGTCACTCTCACTATTCGTGTCAAGGTTTAGGATAAGTCTTAAATATGTGGCTGTTTTCAAGGAAGATTAGTCCTGCAATGACTGACAGAAATGACCAATATAAGCTACACTGAATGTGTGTTTGATTGTGTGTCCCACCGGCGAGCTGACCGGTGGGAGCTGCGGCTTCCACCGCTCCAGGAATCGCTGTCACAGTTTGTCTCTGTCTGCCTAATAAACTGATGGAGGAACACCCGGCTGCCTGTCTGCTTCTCTCGTATTCTCTCTCCAGCACAAGGGCTAAGAATTATGCACAGCAACATCGTACTTATGAATTCAGTCTAATATGTACTGTATGTCAGAAGAACCCTCCGGAAATACACTACAGATAGTGTGACAATTAATACACGACAATATCATTGTGATTTGTCCACTTATGCACAGGAAGGACGGGGACAGAGAGAGACTGTGTGAGATGTTACAGAACATACATTTTACTGCAGGTTGTTTCTGTTTAAACTAGTTTCCCCTCTGAGGTTGTGTTCCTGTTTGGAGGTGGTCGAAGATTACATGCCGGGCCACTGCCTGACTCCAGTCAGGTGTGCAGCCAAGTTTACACCCAGACAGAGGCTAAACAGTGGATTTTAGTTTTGTTTTAACACTTTTCTTTATTTTGTTTTGTTTTGTTTTGTTACATCCCTTCTCGACCATGGTCACCCTGTAAATACTGTAAAGATATAGAACTTACCGCCTAGGTCTGAAAACTCTCCTGTTCAATGTACCGACCTTTTATAGAAATACACTGTGTGGAATTCGATGTACTCCCCGTTCAGGGACCAATGGATTCAAAGCCAGACACTCTTCTGTTCTCTGGCACATTTTTATAAGGACTTTCCTTTGGAGACGCTGCAAAAAGAGGAAACAGAGATATGATGCTGTTCTCTTTCTACACTTCACTTCTCCCCAGAATGCATGCTGATATCCTGATAGCAGGGGGTTACGTTCTAACCGTAGTGTGTGTGTACTCTGCTTTCCAACTTTGTCTCTAATGCACTGGTTCTCAAAGTGGGGTCTGTGGGGTCCCCTGGTGGGGTCTGCGGGGTCTCCTGATGGTCCTTGAGGGTGTTCCTTCCAGGGGGTCCCCAGCAGAATTTCAGCTATTCGAAAATAGCTGAGAGCTTGGAGAACTACATTTTCTTTTTCCTTTTTTACATCAATGTTGTGGGGTTGTGACTGTGGTCCAATACATATCCGTTTGGAGGTGCTTAGAACCACTGTGTCACTGCCAAGAAAAGCAATTAGAATGCACATTTATTTACCTTTACTTTATTTTGCTTGTTTGGTATGTATCCTTATTGATCTTCTTTTTTTTTTTTACATAATTTGATTTTGACAGAATCATCTTGTATAAGGGGGCGATAGATGAGCTGGCATTAATCGAGTTTTAATGATGATTTCATAACTAATTAAATTCTAATTGGCACTTTCAAAGTCTGAGAAAACACGACTTGCTTCTCACATTCGGATCTGTCTCTCTTCGTCTGTCTCTCATGCTTTCTGCAAGCATGTCAGCAGGTTTGTGTGGGTGGGTGTGTGTGTGTGTGTGCGTGTGCGCGTGTGCGCGTGCGTGTGTGTTGTGCAGGCCACATCTTCCAATCATAAATCCACTTGGAGAGTGCTAGGGATAGTAGTGGACAGCGAGGTGAGACCTACCTCTAGGGGCAGTATTGAGAGCAAGGTGAGACCTACCTCCAGGGGCAGTATGGACGATATTCACACGGCGGCCATCTTGCCATTAATGAAATTCCACCCCGTTGTCACACCGCTTTTTCAATGCAAAATGCCAACATGGCCGCTGTATAGGCGGGGTGAAACACATGCACAAACATAAGTGCACACCGCTGGGGTCTAAAATAGGGTTCAATGGACGTCGAGTGACGTTCGTGACGTAATTACGTCTTGACGCCAGTAAAATTGGCAAACTTTTGTTTGCCAATTTCCCCCACAATGCACCTGGATTCACCCACAATGCACCTGAATTCTGCTACTTCTGCACCCTTCAAAACGCCACTGAGCAACTTGCATTGAAATTAATAGCTGGGGCGGGGCTACCCGTTCTCTATATACTCTATGGTCAGTACACAGACCTGACCAGCGAGCTGAGGCCTGCCTCTAGGGGGCAGTATTGAGGCCTGTCAGTGAACCTAACCAGCGAGGTGAGGCCTGCCTCTAGGGGGCAGTATTGAGGCCTGTCAGTGCAGAGACCTGACTAGCGAGGTGAGACCTCCCTCAGCCTTGATGAAATATAAAACAGCAGAGTCGTTTCATGGAATCAGCATGTTGGTTAATTGCATGCGACAGAAATGGATTTTCCTGTCACCTTCGAGGTTTATGAAGAGGGACTACTTGGATTATTTATTTATTTTTCACAACATGCGTTTGATTTTTCAGCATCACACAAAAGCTGATAAATCGCCAGACCCCTCGCCCCGACCGGCCAGTCGCATACTCGACAAAATAAACCATGGCGGAAAGAAATAAGACATAAGACAAGTCTACGTGGACGGTATGTTCACGGGTCGGCAAGCCTGACAAAAAAAGGATCCCGATGGCAATATTTTTATTCCCATTAAACTTATCACAAAGTAATACATTGCTGAATTACTGGATGCCAGGCCTTGGCCGGTGAATCTGATGACAGCAGCAATTACAGAAACACATTAAAAAAAGTTTCAAGAGAATTAAAAGAAGGAAAAGAAATCAATACTGTCTCCATCATTCAAACCATTTAGGTTATTTTCATCATTAAAGTGGTCAAAAAAAAAAGAAAGAAAAGAAAAAAAAAACTTGAAATGCAAGGGTCATTATGTTCATGTAAACACCGTCGGAGGAAAAAGAAGTGCATTTGATGCTTTGAAGGCAGTCTGTGAAGAATGAATGAAGCTGAACTTAGATTATTCAAAGGAATTGCAGAGACTCTTTGTAATTTGTTCATGTAAGACGTGTGCCAGCGGCTCAGTGAGTTAACATTATGCTGAGCAGAGAACTGACCCCCTGGGGTGAATTTGACTCACTCAGTTCCTGGTGGGTTGTCTCTTTTATTATTAGTGTGGTTGCTGTAGCAGGCAACCAGTTCCACACACACGCAGCCTCCACCGCTCAGTTCACACGAGTGTGATTTTTATTAAGTAAACCTTTCTGTAAACTTAACCCAATTGACTTTTGCTGTCCTTTTTCTGATTGGACAATATAATGTCCAATCAGACAGGATTGGTCAAGCTTCACGTGACATCACAGTATGTAATAACATCAGGGATGTGGACATCGGGGATGTGGACATCAGGGTACTCCATATATGGGCATAAAGGGGATGTGTTTCCCCCTGGCATCACAGGGATCTCTCTAACAGGGCATCATTAAGGGCGGCCGAGCGTCTAGTCGGCGCCCTGGCCAACTCGGGAACAATGTAAATAGGGGATGAATGCCCCGCCCTTTAATGCAAACCCCATTATACCTGTTGTCATAGGATCTGTTTTGACCATCTGTTTGCGTGTGTCCATTTATGCCCATGGCTTGTGAGATGCGTCGGTTATCTCCATATATAGAGAACAATGTAAATAGGGGATGAATGCCCTGCCCTTTAATGCAAACCCCATTATACCTGTTGTCATAGGATCTGTTTTGACCATCTGTTTGCGTGTGTCCATTTATGCCCATGGCTTGTGAGATGCGTCAGTTATCTCCATATATAGAGATTCAACACGTGCAAAGTACAGGAGTGATGTCAGAATGAGTCAGCAGAAGTGATGTCAGAATGCCCATATGCCCATATATGGAGATCTCTGTATCTGTGTCCCCTTTATGCCCATATACGGAGATTGCGTCCATTTTATGTCACAATGAGTCAGCGCTTGCGCCGATACATCCATTTATGCCCATATATGGAGATGTGCGGCCGAGCGTCTAGTCGGCGCCCTAGCCAACTCGGGAACAATGTAAATATGCCCATATATGGAGATCTCTGTAGGACCCGTTATGCCCATAGATGCGCGGCCGAGCGTCTAGTCGGCGCCCTAGCCAACTCGGGAACAATGTAAATATGCCCATATATGGAGATATGGAGATCTCTGTATCTGTGTCCCCTTTATGCCCATATACGGAGATTGCGTCCATTTTATGTCACAATGAGTCAGCGCTTGCGCCGATACATCCATTTATGGACATATATGGAGATGTGCGGCCGAGCGTCTAGTCGGCGCCCTAGCCAACTCGGGAACAATGTAAATATGCCCATATATGGAGATCTCTGTAGGACCCGTTATGCCCATATATGGAGATGCGCGGCCGAGCGTCTAGTCGGCGCCCTAGCCAACTCGGGAACAATGTAAATAATATGCCCATATATGGAGATCTCTGTAGGACCCGTTTTGACCATCTGTTTGCCTGTTTGTCTTTGAGTCAGCAGAAGTGATGTCAGAATGCCCATATGCCCATATATAGAGATCTCTGTATCTGTGTCCCCTTTATGCCCATATACGGAATGAGTCAGCGCTTGCGCCGATACGTCCATTTATGCCCATATATGGAGATGGGCGGCCGAGCGTCTAGTCGGCGCCCTGGCCAACTCGGGAACAATGTAAATATGCCCGTGTTGTCATAGGAGTGTGGGGTCATGTGGTGTACGTGATGTCAGAGCCTTTTATGAAGTGATGTCACAATGACATGATTTCCTCCGGAACAGCCTGATGTCAACAATCAGCTCCGCATAAGGAGATTCCGAACGTTTCGCGCCGTTTCGGAAAAAACGCGTGTCGGGTCGGGTCGAGGCCGGGCACTGCACTCCGCGCCGCGGCGGAGAACGCGCGTGCCGAATCTGAAGCCGGTGGGACGAACGGTTCTCGAGATACGCGGATTACATACACGCAGACACGCAGAGACTTCTCGCATTTATAGATAGACCAGTAAGGGGGTCATTACATGAGGTCGATTTTTTTGTAGACGATAGTTTTTACTATTGATTCGGCCATTTTGACACACGGAGACGCGGTTTCATGACCCTAACCGATACTTTTCCGAATTCGGCTCTGAAAGTGCATTTCTGCGGTTTCGCATCAGTTTCGCAACGGTGTAATATCGGAATTCGGCCGTGAGGGAGAGTGCGATGATGTCATAGCACCCCCTCCTCTGCTCCACTTCCCCTGCTGCATATAAGTGTCAGTCTGTCAGACTAACCGAAAATGTATTATTATTATTTGTGTTGTTGTAGGCCTAATTAAAACCCAGAAAATAGCCCAGTGATCTATTAGCACAAACCTCATTTGAAAAATGTCAGGAGTAGTCTATATGAAAGCCTTTTAAAAATGTCTAATTACGCACAAGTCGTCGCACCTGGGCTGGTACCCTAGCTGGCCTGTCGGAGTTGCAACAGCTCTCCTCTCCGCAAAGTTAAATTAAACCATTAGGCTATGGTATTCCATTCTAAGCAAAGCAAACCAATGATTAATGACTATTTTGCGTCCCCCTTTTTCAACTTCTCACCAAAAAATACTGGATTAATTCTTCATGCACCGCGCCACATCACAGACGCAGCGGACTTCAGGTAATGAGTGAGTTATTGTAATATGCTGAGTCTTGCTGACAGACAGACAGACAGACAGACAGACAGACAGACAGACAGACAGAATAAACATAACTGTCCAGTCAGTCAGAGACCATCACAAAAACTTCCTCCATATCCTCGCTCCCTCTCCTCCAGTCAAAGAAATCATGTCGCTTTTTCTCTCCAGTGCGTCTAGCCTCCTCTTAAGGCACGCATGTTGCTTCCAAACTAGGCAATTTACTTAAAGCCATAACGGAAGGCTATGATTGTGACTTCCAGTGAAATAACAGACTGCCAGTGGCGTATGGCGTCAGTTCATTAATTTATTCCGTTAGTTTATTTTGCGACGGCGACGGCACATCATCCTCCATTGCATATGTGCCTCTGTAGGCTAGCCTACTCCGTTAGTTGCCTCGCATGGTGCGTTATACTTCTGTGTTGCAGATAGAAGACAGAACTCACTTAATATAGCCCATCCCCGTAGATAATGTCCAGAAATATGCTCCATAGGCTATAAATGTTCCGACCTTCATCTTCCAGGTGACTTTTGTTGGTGTTTCACTTCACCTCGCTAAAAACCTCCTTTTGCGGGACTCATTGAATATGCGAACAGACGATAATAATATGGATTTGGGAGCATAGCCTAATTACAAAGCATGTCTCATTAAAAACAATATATATTTTATAGTTGAAGGGTAAATACACAGTATAGGCCTACGTAGGCTGGGAACATGACACATTTTGCTTGAATTCATGCGTTGTCAACTTGTAGTATAAACACAGAAAAACGAACCAACAACAAGGTGTAAATGCGACGTTTTTTGGGTAATAAATCCAAAACGAGACCGGCAGCGTTTCCAATCGTCCTGGTATAAAGACCCCCTAAGACTCCCTAATCGGGAGATAAGCGACCGTTGGTCGCTTATCTCCACAAATAGGCCAAAAGTTTGTTTTACCAATTATCAAGACATACGGGCAGTTGACAGTTTGCCATGGTTACTCATTGAAGTTGAATCTCCATATATGGAGACATAAGTTGCTCATACCATAGCAACCATGTTTTTTACAGGGCCTGGGATTGATGACATCAGAAATCTCCATATATGGGCTTGAAAGGGATTTTGTTTCTGGAAATATGTCTGTGGGGTGCCACATTTGGAATAAAACACTTACATCACACATCTGGATATCCATACAGCCCATCTAGTTTGCCTGTGTCCATTTATGCCCATATATCTAATGACATTGGGACACTGATCTCCATATATGGGCATAAAACTTATGTTAATTAGTAAAGCCTGGGGATCTCCATATATGGGCATGAGGGGTACCCTAAAAGGGCATCATCTGGGAATAGCAAATATAGTTATCCTAGAAAGTGAAAATCTTACATCAAAGGCCATAACTACCTACCTACCACCATACTGCATTCCTCATTAAACTACCTACCAGTAAGATGCCTATAGGGAGAAAAGCAAAGGGCGAGGTTGCACCATTTCTTGGTCTTCTGGCCAGTGATGTATATCGGACCATTTAACCATATATGGAGACATCTGGTACCCAAAGATATTCACAGATATGGGCTTAATATTGATGACATAAGGGATCTCCATATATGGGCGTAAAAGGGATTTGGTTCCCCTGGCATCACAGGGATCTCCATATATGGGCATAAAATGGATTTGGTTACCCTGGCAACACGGGGATCTCCATATCTCCATATATGGGCATAAAAGGGATTTGGTTCCCCTGGCATCACAGGGATCTCCATATATGGGCATAAAAGGGATTTGGTTCCCCTGGACCAAGACTCTTCGATTTAAACATCAACAAAGGTGTGACGTTTGTTGATGGTCACAAAGGTGTGACGGACGGACGGCCGGACGGCCGGTGGAGGTTTTCATAGTAAACTGCTCCCTGACGGTCGCAATGACATCAGGGAACTCCATATATGGGCATGAAAGGGATTCTGTTAGTGTGACATCACAGTGAAGCCAGAGTGTGATGTCAGAGCGGTAAACCCATTCTGTTAAGGTCTTTGCACACTGCTGCGTTTTTCGTTGCGAAATGCGTTTTTCAGGGCAAGGAGAGAGAGAAAGATAGAGAGAGCAAGGGACCGAGTGGTGCGCGAAACGGGCGGCAGTGTGCAAACGTGACTGACATAACGTGATGTTGATTTCTTATTTGCGCGCTCCGAAATTCACTCCGATATTCGGCCCGAAAAACGCAGCAGTGTGCAACCAGCTGTAGAGTGGTTCCCCTGACATCATCACAGTGACATCAGAGCATCATGACATCATGATGACACATTTTTACGGTCTATGGGTTTGCCCATAGACCGTCTACACAGAGACAAGCTGTAACGTTTCTCATGGTAAACTTCGACCTTCAGTCGCAATAAATGGTAAATATTTAATTCATCATGACAGCACAAATGTTCTTCCCGGTGGATTCATCGTGACTCGTGCAATTTCTAGTTATTCCTGTTCCCTCCCCTCAGTGCAGCTGTAAGCCTGTCTGTCTTCTGTCCTGTCTCTCTCTACCCTGTCCCGACCGGACTTTATGGGACGCGACTCAAGTAAATATCATTTTCTTAATCATTATTATGGTTTCAAAATAATTATAATTCAAATAAAGATTTTTTTTTTCATGGAATAACCTTTTTTCTTCAACATAATTTCAAAAATGTAAAATTCAAACAAATTAAAAACAACTAAGAAGCATTGAAAATAGCAGATCTAACAGTAGTTTGACTATTTGCACTTATGTGGGTCCCAGGGGAGACATCAAATGTCTCTTTGGGTCTTGAGCTTAAAGGGTTGGGAAACACTATACACTGTCTTGTCTCTCTCCTCTGCCTGGACTCTCTGTCATTCATGTCTCTGTTCTCCTGCTGTTCTCTTTTCTCTTGTGCTGTCTTTCTTCTCTGCATGCCCTATCTATCGTCTCAGTTCAATTCCATTTCAACTCAAAGGAGTTTTATTGGCATGGGAAAACAACAACATTGCCAAAGCCAAAGTGGAGCAAAACAATCAAAACAAAACAATGAATGTACAATTAAATGGAAATAAAGAAAGGTATAAACATAGCTGTGTTATATTTGCAACTTAGCAGGCACGTGCAGTCGTGCACACATATACAGCAAAGGGGGCCCTTTTACACACCAGAAAAAGTGCCCTCTCCAGACCATGAATGCAGTTTTTACTATGGTGAAATAAATACAAATGCCCCCTTTATGCCATACCTGAAGGCAGCATAGAAGAGAATTGCTTTGTCCAAACTCTCCTATGCAGCATCTTATGTTGAAAGAATTGCCCTCTCTGTGTAGAAATCCATGCCATTATGCCATATCTCCAGTATTGACGTGATTATGCTTAGTTTAGTACAGAAAATAGTCAACCTCCAAGCTCACAATGCGTCACAGCGCGACGCGTTGTGAGCTTGGAGGTCTGCTATTTTCAATATATTCACGAAAGGCCCTTTTAGAAATTTCAGCCCCTGCCTCTTTAATATTCTCTGCACGTCCCAGCAACTTTACAGAGAAGACTATCTTACGAAACTATCAGAAATGTGCAATTTTTAGGTAAAAAACTTTTGAAATGGGTCAATGTTTTGTATTTGGCAGCAATTCATTAATAATGTAATTAAAGGTAGTTGCTCTATTTATGTGTACAGTATTTCTATGTACCGAGTGAATTTGGTGTGAAACAGTGCAGGGATTTGCCACGGTGGTTGTTGTATTCTCCACCACAGTATGTCCTGCCCCTCTTCTCTGGCTTATGGCCTCTCTCTCTCTAGCCTCCACTGTCCTGGCTGATTAAAGCAGAAATACCGTATAAAATGGTTCATGTGTAAATAACAGCTTGTGTGTGTACAGTATGTACACTGTAGGCTCGTGGCCAACCAATTTCATGCGATTTCTCTCAGCCTTAGCTTTGCATGGTTGGTCCTTATAGGAGGGGATCAGCCGGTGAACCGTGTCTGATTGGTCCGTCCAAAGCAGCTTTAATTGGACCGTGTGTGTGTGTGTGTGTGTGTGTGTGTGTGTGTGTGTGTGTGTGTGTGTGTGTGTGTGTGTGTGTGTGTGTGTGTGTGTGTGTGTGTGTGTGTGTGTGTGTGTGTGTGTGTGTGTGTGTGTACGTGCGCGAGTGTGTGCATGCGTGCGCGAGTGTGATGGTTGGGGCGGCGCGGGGGTTGCTGTCGAGGCCCAAGTACCCTGCTAATGTGACCCTGTATTGATGCGTGGCTGGTCGGTCAGCGGTGGGAAGCCATCTGCTGGGTGTGACCTCACACCAGGTGAGGTGGAGCTGGGCCAGAGGACTGTGAGAAGTGAGCTAGGGCAGGTACTGTATAGGGTGTGCCAAATGTAGTTCTAAGAGCGGCCATTTCTTGGGTAAACACAGCCTTACACAGGTGTTCTGATTAGACTATAGCATTAGTTCTATGCAATCAAACAATTGAAACACCTGTGTTTTGACCCAAGAAATGGCCGCTAAGGACTACAATGACGTAGCCGCTGGCACACACTATATACCAGTACAAATGAGCTGTAATCATGGCTGTTCCCCCTGCACCCACAGTCTACAGCCAGAGAAATAATGGTTCTTGAAGACTTCACCAAAACAAAGGTGGCTGTTGGTAGTTGAAAGCTTACTCTATCTACAGTATAGGCTGGATTAGACTGCAGTCAAATCTAGCCTAAATCTGATTTATTTCTCAAAACTGATCTTTTGGCCCGACTGTTTACACAAGTGACCAGATATGATCTGTGTGTTCCGACTGATTTTAACAACATCAACCCAAAGCCGCCCTGTGTCGACATCTGCTTTGGTTACCGTGGTAACGACGTAGGCGTCATGACCTAAGTCGCCCTGTGTCAAAATAAATAAAAAACTGACTTTGCAGATAGGACCTTGTGAACCCATTTTCTGCCATGCCGTGAGCTATGTCTTCTTATCTTGCCTACATTGTTCCACCCTCTGTCCATTGAATGCTGCTCGCCATTATTTTTCTGTAGTTTAAAACTTATGCTGAACTATTGTTTTATTTTCCTTACACCCTCAAAGGGCAATTCAGGCACTAATGACATGTCGAGAACATTGTTTCTCTCTCTCTCCTACTCAGGCAACATTGACTGCTTGGTTTTGCTTTTCTGCGCCCGTAAATACAGTACATTTCCACTCATCCATAAACATGCACTACACTACTGCTGTCACTGACTAGTCACACCTCATTTTAAATATAGTTTGTCTTCTTTTAGTTATAAATATAATACATTTTCACATAATCCTGTGTGATGTCTCCCATGTTTGTCATGATTGACCCAGTTCATGACTCTTCTGACAGATATTGTGAGCATTTTGTTCCCTTTAACCATGTTTGGGGCGTTGTGTGCAGGCAACGACTTCAAGAAGAATGTTTCTCATAATTTGTAGGAATGTTTGGGTGTAAAACTGTCAACCTTCAAACAAAATACTGAAGGTTGCAATTGCCCCATTTGAGTTCACTGGCTGTGAAAGCAGCTTTAGAACTGCACACAGACAAGTGGTCTTGGCAGGAGGTGTCACCTCATTCCACTGATTGTGCCATCACATAAAGCATAATGGCTTTTTTATGCCACTGTGAATGGAAAATTGGTGAGGAAAACACATTACTAACTAGTCTTTACACACAGCCCTGGCTTCTCTTGAACTCGGGGTAAAACTATGTGCCAAACTTTTTGTCACAGAGATTGTGTTGCGTGTATACTGTACATCTATAGTGGGTATATGGAATTCTTGTCTCCCTCTTACACACAGCTGTTGGGTTGACGATGTAATGGGCAATTTAAAATGAGAAAAGCTGTGATACCACTCAGGGCTCTGTCGACAAATTCCACAAAATATGGAAACCATTCTTAAGGCCCATTCCCACTGGGCCAGATAACAGATATCTGGAGATATTTCTCCAGATATGTTTCCATGCAAAGTGGATGGTAGATACAGATAAAAAAAAAATCTACCACAGATATTTGCCACAGATACTTTTATCTGTGGCAAATATTTTTTTTATCTGTATCTACCATCCACTTTGCATTGAAAAATATCTGGAGAAATATCTCCAGATATCTGTTATCTGGCCCAGTGGGAATGGGCCTTTAGTACTACAAAGATGTACACACTGCAAATAACACAGCATAAGGTTAGAGATAACTAGATTTTAGTTTTTTATGTCTTTGTTACCTTTTTGTACTGTTTGTTGTTATGTTGCTTCACATGCTTCATCTCACAATAATCTGCTTTTAGTTCTGTTGGGTTTTGTCTACTCTACTGTGTTTTTCTTTTGTTGTTTTTGTGTTTGTTTCTTTTCTTTTTTTTAAACTGTGAAGTTTCCCAGGGGGAGGGTGTGTGGGTTATTTTGTTATTGCTGTAATTTTCATACTAATTCGAAAAACTGAATAAAACACCAGAATAATATTGGACTGGATAATACTATAGGCGTTCACACCATTAGTTTGGACTCGGCCCAGGTGCGACTGCTTGAATTAGCCATCATCACCCACACCACAGAAATTTAGAAGGAAAATCATTATTTGTTGGAGCTATTATCAACTCCTATCATCTGAAATGTGACCACATCTACACTGCTTAAGACCTCGAATACCTGAGAGTGTAAGTATAAAATGTAAGGTAAAGTACTTGTGTAAACGTACTGTACAGCAGGGGTATTCAACAGGCGGTCCGGGACCCCTAGGGGGTCCTCAGAGTTACTATAGGGGGTCCTCCAAATCTTCCAATCCTTTTTATATTAACAACTTGAACCCTAGTGTCCATATTCCGAGAACTGTAGCCAAAAATAGCAGATGTACAAGCTCACCGTTGTGATCTTAGATCGGCTATTTTCGGCAAAGATGTTTGGTGTAGAGGGGGAAAAGAGCAGACTAAGTACAGAGTAAAAGGTCAAGTTTATTAGGTAATGACGGCTCAAGTGGTTAAATATCTGAAAACACAAATTGGCATGAATCCAAAATACACTGATGATTGTGCTGTCAAACAATGAAACTATACGGAATCTATGAAAAGGTTGTGGGGGTCCCTGCTTCATCTCTCTCTCAACTAAGGGGTCCTTGGCCCGAAGACACCCTGCCTGAGAGTGTAAGTATACATGTAAGGTAAAGTACGTACTTGTGTAAAGGTACTGTACAGCCTACTGTAGCCTACTTAGTTACTTTTCACCACTGCTCGCTCACTCACAAGTTTCTTTGTAGTTTGCCTCTGATGAAAGGCTTTCTCTACATTAATCTTTCAGCATTTTTAGGACTATGTGTGGTTGAATAATGCCCGTCTAACTGTTCCTGCATTCCCGGGCAGCTAGCTTCACCTTGCCTGAATAGATGAATTCTAAAGATGCCCCTGCTCCTAAAATGCACGCACGCACAGTCGCTCGCACACACACACACACACACACACACACACACACACACACACACACACACACCACACACACACACACACACACACACACACACACACGCAGGCACACGCACGCACGCACACACACACACACACACACACACACACACACACACACACACACACACACACACACACACACACACACAGTGCTCAGCAGGGAATAGCAGCAGATTAAACTCGTATCATATTTGGAATAGCACGTGTTTGTAACTGCACGCGTGGGTGCATATGTGAGAGTGCATTTAAATGCATTTAACACACAAAGGCCTGTTCAAATCATATCCGAAAAGACTTCTCTCTCTCTCTCTGATATTCAGCGCTGCCTTAAGCCATCAGAACCGTTTATAATTCGACTGCGCTTCAGCACCATTTGACCTGGTTATGACCCTTTCGATTGATCCACGGGGGAAGCTGAATAGCTTGAATGGCTGAATGAATCTGATGGCCTGCTAATAAAATGCTTTTAAAATGGTCCAGGCCTTACATTAACGCTACATTAAAGCAATGCGTTTTTTTTGCCGCTTCTTGCTGTTCTGCTGGCCCGGTCGGCTCATTAGAAGAGGAACATCAAATGCGGGACCCGGGCGCGTACTGTAAATGCTCTACTGAGGGCTATAATCCCAGCTGGCCTTCAGCTGGCTTCTGGCTGATTCATACTTGATTGTGCATCGTATGGTGCATTGAAAGTAGCCCATCTTAATGTACGAGCTCACAATGCGATACGCTGTGGCGCGTCGTGAGCTTGTGGATTAGCCGTTTTCAATGCAAGACGCCGGCGCGCAACTAAGTATAAATCAGGCCTCATCAGGCCCCTCTACGCTGATCAAAGACCACAGGTAAGTGCAAAGCAAGTCAATTACTGTAGACTACGGTGACATGAAAGGAAGACTAAGAGGATGGGAGCGGAGAGATGGTACACATAGTTATTAACGCAGCGGATCAAAAGGGCTCTGAACTTCAAGGCCCCATGCAGCCCCTACGCGGCTGGAGATCCATTAGTGACAGAAGCGTACATCTCTGCTTGATGCCACGCTGATGGAGATATCTGACCTTTGTCTTTGAATGAGAATGCAGGATGATGGGTGTGATTTAAAACGGGAAAGTGTCGATGTTGTGATTTGCGACATAACATTTGTTCGACGTTCCATTTGTTCGACGCGGGTGAATGTTAACCTGGTGAAATGCTAACCTGCCGACACTGGTGAATGCTAACCTGGTGAATGTTAACCACTATGCCTAGACCTAACCCAAACCCTAAACTCAGTAAAACTATGCCTAAACCTAACCCTAAAACCTAACCCTAACCCTTAGTCGAAATGATGGGACGTCAAAATAGCGAGATTTCACCATTTAAAACTGCAATCCAAAACTTATAAAGTAATGAATTCAGAGTTATTTAACTAGTACATCTGCAGTGGATGGAGGGGGTCTCCTACTTCCATAGCTCACAAGTGCAATATCTGTAGCACATGGAAGTGACGGAATGCAGCTTTACAGTAAGTCATGTGGGTTGACTCAAGTAAAACTTTCATTTGGATGCCATCACTGCAGGGGAGAAGACTGGGTGAGAGTCGACATATGCCACTGTGTGTGTGTGTGTGTGTGTGTGTGTGTGTGTGTGTGTGTGTGTGTGTGTGTGTGCAGTGGCGCTGAAGGGCCTAGGAAAGTTAGACTGAGGTAGGCCCTCGAAAAGTCTGGATTAAAACGTTTTTTCCCCCAATAATAATAATAATAAAAAAAATTATCATTTGTGTCTAAAAACGTAAAATTACCGCTGGAATAAAACCAATGAGCGACTGTTGCATACAATTTAAATAATTGAGGATCTCTATATTGTATACTCACCCCTTACAAAGCTAAAATGGTTTCTCCTGCTATCACGTTGTTTTGAGACCCACAGTAGTTTTGCGGTTTGTGCGTCCGCCTGCATCATGTTATGGTTGTGAAACTTAGGTGTGCTCTAGACAGTTATGATCTGAAGTAAATGGAAAAGTCTTTTCATTGGCCCTGCACATAAGATCAACTCTCACGTTCTGTTCGCCCCACCCTCCCCGGTCCTGAGTGTAGATCAGCTTCAGCACACAACATGCATTGAACAGAGACAGGGAGAAAAAAAAAAAAGAAAAAAAAAAAGACTGCAACCGTAAGATCAACTATCACTTCTGTTCTCCCCACCCTCCCCCGGCTTCTTGAGCACACAACAGGCATTGAACAGAGACAGGGAGAGCGAGAGAGAGAGAAAAAAAATGACAAAACGTAATGTAGAGCGGCATGTTTGATTACCGTAAACTGAGAGTGAGAGGAGAGCCATGACTGTCTGTTACACTCAAGGAAACAGCTGATGTCTGTGGGTAAGCATGCAACAGAAAATATTCTCCCCTCTTCCTTCTTCCTTCTTTATCCAACAACATTAAGCAATAAGCATGGATAACGTTTTAAGCATAAACACAAGTGTTTCGAACGAAACACCTGTTTGCTAAGTTCTGGAAGGAAGCACTCCCAAACTAGTGACATGATCAGTTGATCACGTTATGAATCTGTAATGTAGGTTCCCAAATCAAAGTGAAAAATTGTTTGGTTTGTTGCAACAATGACTAGTTATCTAAAGTATGGTAATAGTGTCAAGTAGTGTGAGGATTAATGTCAGAGTGTTTGTGTTTGAGCGCCTCAGTGCGGCTGCAGAGTTCATGTGCTACCTCTTCCAGAGAGAGATGGAGACACTAGAAACTCTGCTGGAGAGACAAGACAAACTGCTGGATGTCCCTAGTAATAACAATAATTGTATAATATCCCATCATCTATCTAGTAGTCACATGATTATGTCATACAAAAATAACAATCTAGGCATCACAATATTATTGTTTCAGTCAGTCACAGTATTATTGTTTTGTGGACTCCCAAAATGTTCACAGGATCTTGCTGTAGATTAAACACACTGACTTTGCTGTTAAAACAATGTATGTGCATGTATATGCATACACACAGTACACACAAGAATGTCCTGTTATGTAGCCTATATGATCTAGCCTGTTATACAGTAGATATATTCTCAGATCATTATAGCCAACCCGTGTTTTCCATACTTTAGCTAACTAGACAAAGTTCTGATTGCATGCAGACTCATTTTTGCATGTAGGCTAATCATGTTCATACTTCACCCATTCTTAATAGTCCTATACTGCTTCTTTGTTTCTCCTATTCTACTTCCTATGTCCTATTCTACTTCCTATGTATAGCCTACCGTATGTGCTTCACTCCTCTTGTGCATTTGCTTGAGCACTGCTGCTATTGATTAGTGATTGTATATTCTGCACAACACCTGCACATATTTAAGCTGCTGCTAAAAATGGTAGTGTTTTATTGTTATACTGTTTTATATTGGCTTGGGAGGCTGGGCTCAAGTCAGAGTTCTGGTGTCTCATTCACTTGCTGGTGATGATGATGTTCTGCACTTCTTATTTCATGGGACTGTTGTGGATTATACTGTATTAACAATACAGTAGCTGTATCTGAGTGTGCATGTAATGTATGATTATGTGTAGTGATCATGGTTAGATCAAGCTAGAATTCCTGGACTTTGTTTGATTGATTGATTAGTTTATTAGAAGTTTGCATATAGGAAAATTTAGTGTCATGACAACGTGATCACTTCATGTATCTGTCTCATCACATTGAAAGTCAGATAAAACACAGTACTTTGCATAGAATATCATTAATAACAAAAGGGAATAATACAAAAGAAACAAAAATATGTTGGAAGAGGTCTTTGGAAATTGGTACATATTATTTTCATTGAGTTCTGATCAGTCCACAATGCATGATGGCAATCATGCTTTGCTGACTGATCAAAACACAATGAAAATATGATACATACACACCATTGTAGTAAAAAAAAAAAGAAAAAAAAGAAGAAAAAAAAACAGTTCAAAGTGTTCCCGGTTGGCCGGTTCTCCGCTTGCGTGGTGGGGCCCATACAGATTTCTGTCCTAGGGGCCCAGAATTTGGTGCTACGCCCCTGTGTGTGTGTGTGTGTGTGTGTGTGTGTGTGTGTGTGTGTGTGTGTGTGTGTGTGTGTGTGTGTGTGTGTGTGTGTGTGTGTGTGTGTGTGTGTGTGTGTGTGTGTGTGTGTGTGTGCGCGTGTGCGTGTGCGTGTGCGTGTGTCTGTGTCTGTGTCTGTGCGTCGTGCACACGTGTGTGTGTGTGTGGGTGTGTGTACTGTATACATGTCTGTGATGAGAAAAAGGCTATGTGTGTACTATAAGTGCACACACGCGTGTGTGTGGAGTTTATATGCTTCATGTCTCCAGCATGTTATCTGTGAGTGAGAGAGCATTGGTGTGACCTCCAGGCTCTCAGATGGTTGCACGTGAAGCACTTCCTTCTTGCAGCTTCTGTCCTCGGCTGTGACCTCCATCGCTCAGGGTCACGCCGTCTGACACTCATCCCTGGGTCTACTCACACACCCTCCACTCTCTCTCTCTCTCTCTCTCTCTCTCTCTCTCTCTCTCTCTCTCTCTCTCTCTCTCTCTCTCTGCTCCACGGGGAGGGAGAGAGGTGTCGGGGAGGGAGAGAGGCAGGCACGTGCACACGTAGACATAAAAGGGGGCTTGAGCCCCTGCCCTTTTAGCCACATGTAAAAAGTGCCCTCTCCAGACCATGAATGCAGTTTTTACTATGGTGAAAGAAATTAAAATGCCCTCTTTCCATGCCATTCCTGAAGGCAGCATTCGAAAGAATTGCTTAGTCCAAACTCTCCAGAACTTGAATGCAGCATCTTAAGGGCTTTGCACACAGTACCGTTGCGTATCTTTCCGTTTGCTGCATGACGGCTGCATTCCGCTTGCTGCATTGGATTTGGTGTGCAAGGCTGTGCGGAATCCACACTGCGGATCCGAAGAGGAGTCATAAAAGGAGTCGTTGAGTTTTTACCGCATGCGACAAGACGCACGAATCGAAGAAAAAAAAAAACCTGACGCATGGCAAATTCGGATACGGTGTGCATGAGGTCATAGAGAATCATTATTTTCTTTAAAAAATTTGAATCGTTTTTTTTTTCGTGCGAGATAAACGCGCTTGTGTGCAAAGGGCTTTACAGTATGTTGAAAGAATTGCCCTCTCTGTGTAGAAATCCATGCCGTTAAGCCACATCTCCAGTATTGACTAGATAATTCAATGAGAGCTTGGAGGTCTGCTATTTTCGATATTTCCACCAAAAGGCCCTTTTAAAAATTTCAGCCCCTGCCTCTCTATAACATTCTCTGCACGTCCCTGGAGAGAGGTGTCGGGGAGAGCGAGAGAGGAGTTGGGGAGGGAGAGAGGGGAGTCGGGGAGGGAGGGCAGCAAACACTGGACTGAGTGACAAACTCAGCATATCAGAGGCAAAGAGAGGAGGAGTATAAACAGCCAGGCTGCAGTTAAGTGTGACCTCTGCTGCTGCTGTCACCGTCCTCCTCCTCGCTTCTCCACAAACAGGAAATTGAGCTTTTTTTTTTCTCTCCACTGCACCTTTAATGGCTGTTTTATTTGCAGAGTCATTGCCTCTGACTGAAATTGAGCAGTCAGATCAATCAGTAGCCTTGCCACTGTGCGCATCGCTTCTGAGGTCCTGTGCCAGGTGAGGTCACTTCTTCTCACTATACGCTGCAACATCCTGAGTGTTCCTTTAACTCTGGGAGTGTGCAAATGTAACCAAACGGACCCTCGCTCTCTGGAGTTACGAATGGATAAGTTTCACCACGTGCGGTAGGTTGGCACATGCTTTTAAAGTGTGCACACAGTCCAAACAATAATATAGATCAGGGGTCTTCAACAGGGGGTCCGGGACCCCTAGGGGGTCCTCAGAGTTACTACAGGGGGTCCTCCAAATCTTTCAATCCTTGTTATATTAACAACTTGAACGATAGTGTCCACTGTCCATATTCTGAGAACTGTAGACGAAAATAGCCGATCTACAAGCGCACAGCGCCTCGCAGCGCGAGGCATTGTGAGCTTGTAGATCTGCTATTTTTAGCAAAGAAGCTTGGGGTATAGGGGAAAAAGAGCAGACTAAGTACAGAGTGAAAGGTCGTGTTTATTAGGTAATGATGGCTCAAGTGGTTAAATATCCGAAAACACAACATGAATCCAAAATACACTGATGATTGTGCTGTCAAACGATGAAACTAGGAAGGAATCTATGACAATGTTGTGGGGGTCCCTGCTTCATCTGTCTCTCAAAAAAAGGGGTCCTTGGCCTGAAGACGTTGAAGACCCCTGATATAGCTCATCTGTGAGGTTGGGGAACACAGGCTCCAAAAGTCAAAGCTCTGTGAATATGCTCTGAATCCAGAACTGTACCATGTCCACAACAGTGACTTCTATAAGTGAACCCCAATGGAAAATTCTATTTTTAACCACTCGAACACTAGCGTCACCTTTCTGGGCATGGTCATTATAGGCGAGCATTTGCCAAAAACAGGCAATCATTCTGTGACAATAGCAGATCTACAAGCGCACAGCACATTGAGACAGTGGCATATATTTCATAATCACTGAAGGAGGCGCTAGTAAATCTTGCAATCTGCCTATTTGATTATGAGATAATTGTGTGCATGACATTTTGCATTTGGGCCTGAGGGTGGCACTAGAGGCAAGGTCATGGGGTCACACAAATGGTTACATTCATCCCCCAGTGATCATGAATACACATTAAGTTTCCAAGTCATAGTTTTCTACACAACATTACAGAATACTCTTGTTCTGTGTGCCATGACAACAGCTGCCCATGTGCCGTAATATGAGCTTACATGGTCAAATTCAACATATTCAGCCTATTGTGAACAGTTCTGGATTCACTTTCCACAGACACACTTATCAGGGTCTGATGTTTTGCCATTGTGAATAAGGTTGTCATGTTTAACAGGTAATGTTCATATTAGTGATATTTTGTTGACGTTTTATCCTTTACGCCAGGGGTCTTCAACGTTTCAGGCCAAGGAGGACCCCTTAGTTGAGAGAGAGAATTTTGGATTCATGTCAATTTGTGTTTTCAGATGTTTAACCACTTGAACCGTCAATACTTAATACCTTTCACTCTGTATAGTGTGCCCTTTTTCACCAAACCAAGCCGATCTAGAAGCTCACAACGCCTCACTCTCAGAATATTGACACTAGGGTTCAAGTGGTTAATACGTATAAAAAAGGAGACAAAGATTTGGAGGCCCCCCTGTAGTAACTCTGAGGACCCCCTAGGGGTCCCGGACCCCTTGTTGAAGACCCTTTCTTTACACGTTAAGATATAATTTCACAGAATAATTCATTGCACAACTGGGAATAACTTGGAAAAACTGGAAAACCAGTCACAATCATATGTGGTTTTATGCATCCACATTGGTGGGATGAGTTGCATACGTTGCACATGCACTGTGTGGAAAAAGCCCTGACATGCAGAGGCTCAAACCCTTCATAAATAGATTTGTACACGCCAGCCCACATACAGTACATGCATGCAGACAGACACACACACCCACACACACATAATCACAAGGTCTTCATGCATACTTCTAATACACACATGCATGTGAAGCAAAAGACACACACACACACAGAGACACACACACGCGCGCACACACACACACACACACACACGCACACGCACACGCACACGCGCACGCGCACACACACACACACACACACACACACACACACACACACACAGGGGTTTCACAAGGGTGGGGGATGTGGGACCGAGTTACTAGGGCCCAAGGTGGAGGGGCCTTAATTATTTTATACTTTAGCCAATGAAAAATAGCAGATATACAAGCTCACAGCGCGGCACTCAGTGCCGCGCTGTGAGCTTGTATATCTCTGCTATTTTTGAAAAGTCGTGACAATGTGGGCAAATCTTTGAATATATGGGGTCCCTCCCTGTAACTAAATATTTTGAGATGGGGGTCCGTGGAAAACCTTAGAAGGATTTGAAATATTCAAAGACTTGCACAAATGTTCTCGATTTTTCAAAAATAGATCTACAAGCTCACAGCGTGGCACTCGGTGCCTCGCTCTGAGCTTGTAGATCTGCTATTTTTCAATAGTTAACGCACAAAATGTGAGTGGATCCTTGTACCCAGGGCCCAGAATTTGGTGCGACACCCCTGCACACACACACACACACACACACACACACTCACGCTCACACGTGCACACAGCACAGTGTGTGGGACAATCGCATTATTCACTGGGGGGGAGCTCTATACAGTAAGCTGACACATATTCACTTCCCCTTCCACGCCTTTCTCCCTCTCTCAGCAGAAACTTGGCCAGGGGATGATGGGATGCGTGCAGCGTGGTGATTTCTCTGGCTCGGGAGGGAGAGACCCAGCCACCCCCACAGTTCTAGCAGCCGTGCAGTGGTACATGGCCTCACCAGAACTCACACGCCGTGCTGTAGCCTACCTCGCACAGCCAAGTACTGTACAAGGTCAGCTATATTGCGAAGAAAGGCCCCTATTCATATACTTCGTCGTATACTACGAAAATAGCCCTCACTGTAGATCAGCATATTTCCGACGGAATGTAAATCTACCCGTGGTGGAAAAAGTACTCACATATTTTACTTAACTCTTTTAGTGCTAAAACCGAACAATTTCGTTTCTTTTTTTCAATCCAATCCAATATTCTTTTTGCTATTTTACTTACCCTGAGCTGCTTGTAGAGACGTGGGTGGTCCTGGCTCGTCCATTGCTTTCCAACAAGCCATTCTACGTGTTCCGACGATTTATTCAATTGAAAATGGTTTAGAATAAAGTTTAGAGCCCCCCCAAAAAAACTCTATTTTTGCGCGACGTATCCGAGGTGTCGAAACCGAACAATTCCGGTTTCTTTAATAAAATTAATTAAATAATCGGAGGCCTCAACGAAGCCTCCGTCAAAATTTTGATCCAGGCCGAAAACCGCGAGCTCTTTCCACTGGCCCGTAATCGGGTAACGCCGCCACATCGCGCCGCCTAATCCAATACATTCTCACATCTTTAGAGAGCTTTTTCTCTGAACTGTTTTGCGGCTAAATAGCCTCAAACCGGGCTTCAAAAAAAAAAAAAAGCCGATAGCTAACTGTTAGCTCTCTTCATCCGGTTCACGTTCATAACACTGTGCACAGTGAAATCCCAATGCACTTCTGCCTGGGTACCCGGATGTTATAGCGAAGGCCTATGGGGAAATGTCTGGCACTTTAGCGGCCTCTTGTGGCCCCTGGTAGTCATCGTGTTAAGTAAAAGTATCAATAGTGCAATATAGAAATGCTCTGTTCCAAGTAAAAGTCTGGAATTCAAAATGTACTTGGATAAAAGTATTAAATTGTCAAAATGTAGGCTACTTAAAGTACCAAAAGTAAAAGTACAAAATGTTTGAAAAAAGCTAGGGGTGTAACGATATATTTTAACAGCGATACGATACGCATCACAATACATGCATGGTTGACGATACGATACATGGACGATATTGGTTCATTCATGGTGATACGATACGATTCAATGATTTATAGTAACTAGTAACTAACTATTTTGCAAAGAGATGAAATCTGTGTAAAACGTGTAAAAAAATCTATTAATATGTAAGTAAACGCTGTGATTATCTAGCAAATACATGGACATTATATTTCAACACATATGGACAAACCCACATTGACATGAACACAGCGATTACTCACATTTATTAATAGACTAAGAGTAGCTACAGGTATATAGTACTATATAGTACTTCAGCTCCCCATTGGCCCCCAGCAACAGATTCTCTGGTTTGATAACTCTGCGAATCACATTCTATGTGGCAGTAGTAGAGGGCATCTGCCAGCTCCATTATGTATGTTGCACTCCCTCCTAAAACGTTTTTCATGTATTTGTAATAATTCTTTGGGAAAATGGAAAAAAATGTAATACAATAAGAAATTATTAATAATAAATGAAAATCTTTATTGAAAAAACACGGCCTGTTCACGTATTAGGAGGGTAGTATGAGTCACCAGATGAAAAATAACAGGTGTTTTTAATGAATCTATCATGGTTAAAATGGAGTTTGGAGTTACAATGGGTGTGTATGGGGAGGAGCCCTGGACCTGGAGAGCCTGGTAACATTTACATCAAATATCTAAATACTGAATCAAGCTAATTAAAACCTGTCCAGGGTGTTCCAAAAAGCCTGATTAGTAAATGTACTTACCACTTTACACCACTGGTTTCACTTCACGTAACACTTATAGGGAGTCACACTCTGCCTCTCCCTGTGTGATGTATGATTAGAGACACTGCACACAGTGTACAGGCTAATATCCCAAGGTTTTGGCAAATATCTTAGACTTGGACAAAGAGCAAGGGAAATACAAGCAGAACAGAGCAGTTTACGAATAGTTGCTGAGCCACATGATGGAGAAATCCCCACAACGAAGAGAACATGGCAGAATTCCAAGTGTCGATTTAACTCTGAGAGCATATAGAGACAGAGATACATACAGACCCTTACAGGTCCATTTGGTGGCATTTTTACACTCTTGGGCCCATGCCCGCACCCTTTGATGTATCTCTGTACTTGATACAACGCTTGTTTCCAGGTAATCTTCTTGAACCTGTGCCCATGTCAACACCAACGTTGACTGTTCCTGTTGACAGAGTTTTTACAACACATCAGAAGAGACGCAACAGAAACAAAGAATGCAATGTAATGAAGCTTATTGAGAGGAACAATTTTTGAGAGTATGTGAGTATGTGAAACGGCACATGCTGACTATCTGTCTGGACGTGTTCACCGACTGTCTATGGGTTTGCCGCTCTGACATCATGCTCTGACATCACTGTGATGTCAGGGGAACCACTCTAACAGAATGGGTTTGCCGCTCTGACATCACGCTCTGACTTCACTGTGATGTCAGGGAAATCACACTAACAGAATCCCTTTATGCCCATATATGAAGTTCCCTGATGTCATCAATATTAAGCCCATATCTAACAGGACTTCATATGGGAATGCCCATATATGGAGGCCACATCGGCCACATACCACACTAACAGAATCCATATATGGCCAAGACAGATGGCCAAGACAGCCCATATCTGTGTGGCTGGTTCTACAGACAGGGATCTCCATGCATGGGCATACAATGGATTGTATGTATGATGTCAGATGTCATAGATGTCATAGGACTTTCACATAACGAATAACTGAGTAAGCATGTTTGGGCTCTCAGGGGTCTCCATATTATATGGGTAACTGGTCCGATATAAATCACTGGCCAGATGGCCAAGACATGGCGACCTCGCTAGTTGCCCTGAGGCGTCTTACTACTATTTAGAGTCTTGACAATGGAACAGTGGGTAATGGCGACGTTAATTAAGACGTAATAATGCAGCATCCAACCAGGCGTGGCAGCAGCACTGATTTGGCGTCCCGATTTGGCACAAACGTTGCAAAGAAGAGTACAAAACCTGTCTATTAATCTTACCACTTTGTTGAAACTAAATATGTCTATACGATACCATGCAGGACATTTGACCTATTAACTTGTTAACTGCCAGGGGCCACAAGAGGCCGCTAAAGTGCCAGACATTTCTCCATAAGCCTTCGCTATAACATCCGGGTACCCAGGCAGAAGTGCATTGGGTTTTCACTGCAAACAGTGTTATGAACGTGAACCGGAGGAAGAGAGCTAACAGTTAGCTATCGGCTTTTTTTTTTTTTTTAAAGCCCGATTTTAGGCTATTTAGCCGCAAAAAAAAACTTTTTCGCTGCCCTAGGAACACAGTTCAGAGAAAAAGGTCTCTAAAGATGTGACAATGTATTGGATAGGTGGCGCGATGCGGCGGCGTTACCCGATTACGGGCCAGTGGAAAGAGATCGCGGTAGGCGGCCTGGATCAAAATTTAGACGGGGGCTTCGTCAAGGCCTCCGATTATTTAATTCATTTTATTAAAGAAACCGGAATTGTTCGGTTTTGGTACTTCGGATACGTAAAATAGAGTTTTTTTGGGGGGGGCTCCAAACTTTATTCTAAACCATTTTCAATGGAATAAATCGTCGGAACTTGTAGAATGGCTCGTTGGAAAGCGATGGACGAGCCAGGACCACCCACGTCTCTACAAGCAGCTCAGGGTAAGTAAAATAGCAAAAAAATTATTGGATTGGATTGAAAAACAGAACCGAAATTGTTCGGTTTTAGCACTAAAAGAGTTAAAAGACATAGGTCAAAGATTGACCGTTTTGCCATCCCCCTATACAGTATATGTGAACAGGACACAAACGGGGCTAATAATTCATACAGTAATACAGTTACAAATGGATATCTGAACACTGAGGGGTTTTACTGTGTGGAGCAGAGTTCTCCCCCGAGTCCTTTAGATATAAGTGCAGCTAAAAAGATCACTCAGGCTGTAATGTCCCCTAACAGCATTATCCACCACCACCATGCATGCCATCAAAATCCTCGCGACATGGGAGCTGCTTCAGCAGATTAGATAAGCGTCCCGATTCGACACGCCTCCCCCAAAAAACAAAACAATCCATGTAAACGACGGGGAGACAAAAGAGAGAAAGAGAGAGAGAGAGAGAGATTACATGTGTGTGAAGAGAATGACGGACTGTTGTGGCTGGATTAGGAGGAGTGGCTGAATATAATGTGACGCTCTGTGACCCCTGGGGATGCGTGGAGATGACCGGGGTGGGGGGAACGGGGG
>NC_137811.1:25858519-25883519 GCF_963921795.1 Nannobrachium achirus
ATACCACTTAGGAATTGCCACTTGGCATTGATGCCTGCCGTCGTCGCCGGTTCGATTCCCAATCCGGATGACCTTTGCCACATGTCACGCCCCGCCTCTTCCCCTGTTTCCTGTCAGTCTACTGTCCTGTCCAATAAAGGCAAAAAACCCCAAAACTAAATCTTAAAAAAAAAAAAAGGTTTTCACTGTGATAGGCTATGGATAAATAGTAAATTATACTATAGCCTATTCACTGATTAAATCAGCACACATCCATCGATTGATCATTAACATGCTCTGAATGCACACCGGTTCACCCATCTGACCACTTGGCTGCCATTTTAAGTGGTCAGGCGATGGGTGGGCCACGAATGCTTTTTGAGATTTTCAAGTGGGCCCTGATCCAGAAAAAGTTGGAAACGCCATCCTATAAATGTGTTTTTTTTTCATGCAGGGACTGAAGAACATGAAAAACTGGCATGTCACAGGCTCACAGCCTGCTGTTATAACCTTTATTTCTCCATGGATCTAGCCAATATTCAGCAGGCCAACATGGGGCCTTCAGATAGTTCTTCTTGCAAGCCAGCAAATTCTAGGCCCTGGGTACAAGGATTCACTGCGTTGTTTTGTGCTTTAACTATTGAAAAATAGCAGATATACAAGCTCACAGCGCAGCACTGAGTGCCGCGCTGCAAGCTTGTAGATCTGCTATTTTTGAAAAATCGTGAAAATGTGTCTTTGAAGGAGTTTCTATTATGTCAGTGGTTGTGTAGGCCTCGCTGCAAGCTAGCCCACCAGCTAAACACTCCAGAAGAAACTCCACAGAGAAAGCTTATGGTCTCAAGGAAGTTTACTTGATCAGGAATTTGTGAAACTGCAACAACAAGCATAAAACAAAATACAAAAAAGCATGTGTGAAAAAGAGCCGATCTACATACACACAACATGTGACAAAGAGCCGATCTACAAGCACATAACTGAGTTGCTGCCAATTATAATTATACAAATGCAACATGACAAACATAAAGTTAACCTGCCATCATGAAATCAAAAACATTTGCTACTTACAGACATTGCTTTATAGACTGCAAGCAAAGAAAGGAACAGACAAACAGCCGTAGACAGGAGCTGGCATGACTGACTGACTAACTGCAGGCAAGGCAGGTGTTATATATTCTAATCATTGGAGGCAGCACAGGTGTACAGTATGCAGACACATATGGCAATCAAGAAAATACACCCTATATAAGAAACCACAGGGTGGTGCTATTTCACATTAAGAAACTAAACATTGACCTCTACAGGGTAGGGGCAGAACACTCCCCGCTTGGGGTCTTCAAAGATCCCACACTAAACACTAATTAACAGAATCAGTCTTTGGAGACAGAAGTAGGACTACTTCTGTGATAGGACGAGAGAAAGTCTTCTTAGTTCCGTCCTTGATGACTTCCGCTTCGACCTTCCGTACCAGTCCATCTCTTCCTGGAAAGGTTTTTGTGATGATGGCCATGGGCCACTCATTTCTCTTCGCTTGCTTGTCTTTCAGTAGAATGATGTCCCCTTCTTGGAGGCATGGCCTTTTCCCTTGCCACTTGTGGCGAAGCTGCAAAGTTTTGAGGTATTCAGACCTCCACCTGTTCCAAAAGGTGTCAGCCAGGCTTTGAACCTGTTTCCATTCCTCCTTTAAGAGATCTGCTTCCTCGAACTTGCCTGGAGGGGGCGGAGGTGCAGAGCTTGTTTTGAGGGTAAGGAGCATTGCTGGGGTGAGGATTAGTGGCGAGTCTGGATCCGAGGACACAGGGATGAGGGGTCTTGCGTTCATGATTGCAGCTACCTCAGCCATGAGTGTTGTCAGGACTTCATGTGTCAGATGGGTTCTTCTCTGTTCGAGCAGCATGCAGTCCAGAATACGCCGGGCAATGCCAATCATGCGTTCCCACGCGCCACCCATGTGGGACGCGTGGGGGGGATTGAAGACCCAGGTGCAGTTCTGTGCGTCCAGGTACTTCGACACTGTTGTGTCCATCCCGAGCTCTCGGGAAGCGCCGACAAAGTTCGTTCCACAGTCAGACCTTATCTGTTTTGCAGGTCCCCTGACTGCGAAGAACCTTCTTAAGGCATTGATGAAGCTGCTGGCACTCATTGTCTCGATCACTTCAATATGCACTGCCCGCGAGCACATGCAGGAAAACATCACAGCCCAACGTTTGGAGTTGGAGTGTCCTCCTCTTGTGCGGCGGGAGATGACATCCCACGGGCCAAAGACGTCGACACCCACGTAGGTGAAGGGCGGTGCTACTTGGAGACGTTCAGCAGGTAGGTCTGCCATCTGCTGATGTTCCGTTTTCGCCCTTAGCTTCCTGCAGGTGACGCATTTGAAGAGTAGACTGCTGATACAGCGTTTAGCTCCCACCAGCCAGAATCCAGCAGCACGTATGGCACCTTCGGTCAGATGCCGTCCCTGGTGTTTAACAGCTTCGTGGTGATGACGCACCAGCAGGGCTGCCAGATGATGTCGGCCTGGAATGATAATGGGGTGAATCTCGTCTGAGCACAGACCTGACTGTTCTATGCGACCTCCTACTCGCAGGACCCCATCAAGGTCTATGACAGGATGCAACTTCCACAGGCTGCTAGAAGATGGAATGTTGGTCCCTGAGGCGATGCACTTGAGCTCTTCTGCATAGTACTCGCTCTGGACACTCTTTACAATGCATACTTTGGCCTTCGTCAGCTCTTCCTCTGTAGGATGACAAATGTGCCAACCTTGACACTTGTCTTGGACAGAGTGGGTGAAAGTATGTGCTACGTGGATCAGGTGTGCCACTGCTGTGAGGAGAGTGCTGTACTTGGAGAAGCGTTCAAAGCGTTGAGGGTCTACCACATCTTTGGTAATGTGCGTGAGACTTGTTGTCACCTGGGGACGTACCTCATAGTCTGAGGTAGGGTCGATGAGGGTATAAGCCTCGTCAGGCTCACATGGGGGCATGGATGCTTTCTGAAGAAAGGCTGGGCCTGTGAGCCACGTTGTGCTGCTTAGGAGGGCTGATGGCACGGATCTTGATCCAACATCGGCTGGATTCAGGTCTGAAGGGACGTACTTCCACTGGCTAGGACTTGAGGATTGATGGATACGCTGCACTCTGTTATGCACGTAAACATAGAATCTCCTTGACTGGTTGTGGATGTATCCCAATACAACCTTGCTGTCCGTATAGTACGTAATGCTGTCAAAAGTCACATCCATCTCTGCAACAATCAGCTCAGTGATCTCCACAGCGAGTACAGCCGCGCACAGTTCCAGTCTTGGGATGGTCAGATCAGGCTGAGGAGCCAACTTCGTTTTCCCAAAGACAAAGCCGACTTCGGACTGTTCTTCGTGGCTTGTCACCTTCATGTAGGCTACAGCTGCAATCGCTTTCACTGATGCGTCTGCAAAGACATAGAGTGCTCTTCTTTGGGCACCCGTGGTTGAGAAGGATGTGTAAGGGCGTGGTAGCTGGAGTTCTTGCAAGTCTTGGAGTGACTCTCTCCATCTGGTCCACTCCATTTCCGTGTCTTTAGGAAGTGGTGTGTCCCAATCCTCTGCTTGAGTGGTAAGCTCTCTGAGTATTAGCCTTCCTTGGACAGAGACAGGTGCGAGGAACCCAAGAGGGTCGTAGAGGCTATTCACAGCTGACAAAACCCCTCTGCGCGTGAAAGGCTTCTGGTCATTAGCAATCTGGAACGTGAAGGTGTCTGTACGCATATTCCAGGACAAGCCAAGGCTACGTTGGATGGGCAGGTCCTCCGCAAAGAGATCCAAGTCTTCAATGTCCTTGGAGCGGTCCTCAGGTGGGAATGCCTCGATGACTGCAGGTCGATTTGAAGCAATCTTGTGTAACCTGAGGTTAGAAGCTGCAAGCATCTTCTGTGCTCGTCCGAGAACACTGATGGCCTCTTCCTCGGTGTCGAAGGACTTCAGACCGTCATCAACGTAGAACTCGCGGTCGATGAATTGCCTTGCGTCGCTGCCATAGTCGGCCTCTGCTTCTTTAGCTGCTCTCCGCATACCGTATATAGCGACGGCAGGAGAGGGACTGTTCCCGAAGAGGTGGACTCGCATCCTGTACTCCACAACATCACAGGTAAGGTCATTGTTCCTATACCACAGGAAACGTAGGAAATCTCGGTGATCCTCCTTCACCACAAAGCAGTGGAACATGTGCTCGATGTCAGCGGTGATGGCTACTCGTTCTTTCCTGAACCTCATGAGCACTCCTAGCAAGCTGTTATTAAGGTCAGGGCCTGTGAGCAGGACATCATTTAGTGACACTCCTCCACATTGCGCACTTGAGTCGAAGACCACTCGGATCTTATCCGGCTTCCTGGGGTGGTACACACCGAACAGGGGCAGGTACCAGCACTCTTGTCCTTGCTGAAGAGGTGGTGCGACTTCTGCATGCTCTCTCCTGAGCATGTTCTCCATGAACTCTAGAAAGTGGGTCTTCATCTGCGGTCGTTTTTCCAGTGTGCGCCGGAGTGAGACAAGGCGGTCGTGAGCTTGTTTCCGGTTGTTAGGCAGCCGTTGTCTAGGCGACCGGAAGGGTAAAGGTCCGACCCAGTTGTTGGAGCTGTCCTGCTGGAACTCAGCTTCCATGATCTGAAGAAATCTTATGTCCTCCATCGAAGGTGCAAGTTTGTTATCTTCAGCAGTACGAGTGAAGATCGTCTGGCCCAGGCTGTCTCCCACAAGCGCCATCGAGCTGTGTGTGGATGTTAGAGCTGGATGGTGTTGATGCTTGGGTGCTTGACTGAACATCTCCTTCACTTTAATTTGGTTGCTGCACGGCTCTAGAAGACTTGTACGCCCGTTCTCTAGGATGCTTGTCTTGTAACTGCTCACCTGTATCGGTCTGTGGGCACCTCCAAGGCATACGTCACCAACGACGACCCATCCTAGGTCGAGCCTTTGGGCGAACGGTGCATTGTCCGGACCACTTATCTGATCACGGACTTTGTGTACCCTCAGGATATCTCTGCCCAGTAGGAGGAGTATGTTGGCGTCCGGATCGAGCGGTGGTATTTCATTGGCAATGCGTTTCAGGTGAGTATGATGGCGTGCTGCATTTGGGGTAGGTATCTCTGCACGATTGTTAGGGACTTGGTTGCACTCGAGCAGTGTAGGTAGAGGAAAGCTTAGCTTTTGGTCCACTGACTCCACAGTGTAACCACAGGCTCTTCTCCCCACAGTCTCTTTGAGTCCAGCGCACGTCTTCAGCGTGTATGGGTAGGGACACCCTGAGATCTTGAAGACGTTGAAGAAGTCGGACCGTGCAAGAGAGCGGTTGCTCTGCTCGTCCAATATAGCGTACATTCTCTTGGACTCCTCTCTGCGACCGGTTGGATACACACTAACGAGGCAGATCTTAGAACATGCTTTCGCACTAAGTCCTTCACCACACACTTGTGTGCACCTTGAGGTGACCTCCTGGGACTCTGCTTTGTCCTCCTCCCCGCCATGGTCTGAAAGGGGAGGGGACGACTTAGACTTCCAGGTGGCTGGTCCTGGGTGGAGCGCCGCTACATGGCCAGGGCTCCCACATTCCACACATTTCACCTCAGCTGAGCAGTTCTTGGCGAGATGCTCAGTAGAGGAGCAGCATCGGAAGCAGATGGAGTGTTCTTTCAAGAGCTGTTTGCGCTCTTCAATACTCTTTTCCCGAAAGCCTCTGCACTTCTTAAGGGGATGAGGTTTTTTATGTATGGGGCAGTGTTTGTTGGGTTCTGCGGGTTTTTTAGCTTCTTCAGCTTCAGGTTTTTCTGTTGAAGACACTTGAGTCTTGTGAACATTCACAGGCATCTTCACAGGCCTCTCCCACTTGTTCTTTCTCTCTGTTGAAGCTTGAGTGGAGAAGTTGAAGCTGGGATCTGTGCGAGATTTCGCTTCTGTTTGAATGAACTCAACGAACACAGAAAACGGAGGGTAGCTGACATGATGTTCACGCTTGAATCTTGACCCGAAACTGATCCACTTTTCTTGAATATTGTACGGGAGTTTCTCAATGACTGGATTAACCCCTCTGGGGGTGTCAAGGTATGACAGGCCTGGCAGGTAGCCGTCTAGCTTGGCAGCTTCCAATTCTGACAGCAGGTCTGCCAGATCACGCAGTTTCTGTGGCTCTTTCATTGTAACCCTGGGGAAGCTCTCAAGCTTACTGAAGAGAGCCTGCTCAACTGCCTCAGGTGCTCCATATGTTTCGTCGAGTCGATCCCATGCCATCTTCAGTCCAATATGCGGATGTCTGATATTGACTGCTTTGATCCTTTTGACCTGTTCTTTAGAGTCTTTCCCTAGGTACTTGGCTAGCAGGTCAAGTTCCTCTTCAGCAGACAGGTCTAAACCAGCGATGGCACTGTGAAACGATGCTTTCCACGCCCAGTAGTTCATCGGCTGGTCGTCGTATGCAGTGAGTCCTGAGGTCACCAGGTTGCTGCGGGCGAGATATCTTGCAAGGCCACTGGTTTGAAAAGGGTCATAGGTTGCTACATTGGGAGTTCCATACTGTGTAGGAGATGGGGACTGCTGATTGAAGCTCTGTTGTAGCGGTACCCATTTTTGCTGAGTAGCCTGAGATGCATAATGGGGTGTAGTGGTGACAGGAGTAGCAGCTTGCACATGGCTAGATTGAGGGACATGTTGTGCATGACGAGGTGTAGCATTGGCAGAGGCAGCACCTTGCATTTGGTTATGCTGAGGAACATGTTGTACATGCTGAGATGTAGTGTACACAGAGGCAGCACCTTGCATTTGGTTATTCAGAAAGGCATTCATTGCTTGACGAGGTGTAATGTACGATGAGGCAGCACCTTGACTGTGCTGAAGAGCGTGCGCTGTGTGACTGAGTGTAACTTGAGCAGTGGCAGCGTCTTGCGTTTGGTTGGTATTGTGCAGATTTGATTTGGATTTGGTTTGCATAATTGACACATCGCTCGGTGGGGGGGCCTTTGGGACAGCGTTGTCTGAGTCTGGGTCAGACAGTTGTCCTGTACTCATCCTGCTGGCCTGCTCTTCCACATAGGCAGCGGTGCGCTGGTATTGGTTGCTTTTTAGCGATCCGGATACCTTACTGCGTACTTCAAAATCCATTTCCAATAAACCAGCTTGTAATGACTTTGCCTCTGCTATAGCAGCATCTCTTTCTTTTTCGTCGTCTAATGCTTCAATCATGGCTTGAATGCGTGCAGATTCAACTTTTAGTGCAACAGCCTTTTCTGAATGTGCTGCTCTGGCTTGCGCTGCTTCAGCTCTTGCATTTGCCATGGCGATTGCCAGATTAGCTTTTGTACTAAACGTTGTGCGATTTGATCGCGAGCCTACAGAGCGAACATCTTCACTTCTTTTGATTGAATTGGTGAATTCTTCCATGATGAAGATGTGTTAGGAATGGCAGAAAGATTGTTGGTGTGACGACTACAGAATGTCCTTTTGTCTGCCACTTAGCTCTGGGATTGCGTAGCTCCGTTTGATGGCTGTCTGGTTCTCCACCGCAGGCTGTGATGCTGTCTTTTCACTGTGTAGGCCTCGCTGCAAGCTAGCCCACCAGCTAAACACTCCAGAAGAAACTCCACAGAGAAAGCTTATGGTCTCAAGGAAGTTTACTTGATCAGGAATTTGTGAAACTGCAACAACAAGCATAAAACAAAATACAAAAAAGCATGTGTGAAAAAGAGCCGATCTACATACACACAACATGTGACAAAGAGCCGATCTACAAGCACATAACTGAGTTGCTGCCAATTATAATTATACAAATGCAACATGACAAACATAAAGTTAACCTGCCATCATGAAATCAAAAACATCTGCTACTTACAGACATTGCTTTATAGACTGCAAGCAAAGAAAGGAACAGACAAACAGCCGTAGACAGGAGCTGGCATGACTGACTGACTAACTGCAGGCAAGGCAGGTGTTATATATTCTAATCATTGGAGGCAGCACAGGTGTACAGTATGCAGACACATATGGCAATCAAGAAAATACACCCTATATAAGAAACCACAGGGTGGTGCTATTTCACATTAAGAAACTAAACATTGACCTCTACAGGGTAGGGGCAGAACAGTGGTGCTCAAACCTTTTCATGTGAAGGACCCCCAAAATTATATGTATTTGGCCACGGACCCCCATCTCAAAATATTTAGTTCCAGGGACCCCCCAGAAGCAAAATTTGAGTTACAAATGTTTGTTTAAAAAAGACATACATATAGCCTACATACTATTGCACACATTTTCACGACTTTTAAAAAATAGCAGATCTACAAACTCGCAGCGCGGCACTCGGTGCCGTGCTGTGAGCTTGTATATCTGCTATTTTTTCAATAGCTAAAGTATAAAATAATGAAGGCCCCTCCACCTTGGGCCCTAGTAACTCAGTCCCACTCCCCCCCTTGTGACGCCCCTGAAGCCAAGGCACTATAGTTTCTGATATGCTGAATATTGGTTAGATCCATCCACGGAGAAATCAGGGTTATAGCCAGGCCACATCTCCTATTCCCCACTCCCAGTGTTCGTTTACTGTAACTCAAGAGTGTGAACCAGTAAGTGTCCATTTTTGGGAGTTCCAGGGAGGGGGAGTGAAAGTGACGGTCAGGCAGTGAAGTCTGTCACAACAACACACACATTCTACCCCCGCAGTTATAGAAAACTGCACTGAAAACCGGCCCCCCACACACTGTATTGCAAGGTTTAGTTGAGGGCAGAGTTTGGGACTGGAACATTACCTCAGTTTTGCTTGGACAGATTTCATTGCTGCTGGAGAAATAAAAAATAAAAAAACGGCCGGGAAGGAAAAAACAGTGAATCTGAACCACCTCTGCACTGAGCATAATCATCCATCCCACAAGACGCCCCCTTGAAACAAAAAAGCCCCAAGAGTTTAAATCCGCCCACTACTTAAGAGCAGATCAGAGCGACGGGATTTTTCCTCTTTTTCACCGTCACCGTCCTGGAGGGCACGATTTATGATGCAATCAGGACGACTCTCGGATACAGTACTGACACTTTTGTGGAATATTGAATTCAGATCATTATACTGTACATTATGCTAATGCAACCCAGTTGCTTTTAATTTAAGTGCCGCATATTTGTGCGGAGCTGTGCGCAACGCCGGCTTGTAGGTGTGCGCAGAATATCCAGAAATAGTTCTCCTCAAATAGTGTGCAGCAGGATAAATATACCTTCCTTTCGCGCTGACCCCCCCCGAACAGAAATTTATATTTTCGTGACCAAATCTTATTCGAGTATTATTCTCTCTCTGCGTCTCCCGTGACGTGCCCAAGAAAGAAGAGATCCCTCTGGCTCCCTCGGCTGCGTGTGGAAACGTCCCCGGTCTGTGTGTGAGTGTGTGAGTGTGACCCACGCATTGCTCTGGCTCCAGAAGGGGGGGCTGCTGTGTATGCTTTTGTGACGAACCCCAGGGTTTTTCAAAGGCGAGAATCCAGTTCCAGCGCGCAGACACACACAGGCAAGGACACTCCAAAGCTGGGAGGGACGGACGGATGGACAGTGCCTCCTCCTAGAGACGCGCGCACTGGAAACCACGGCACCACGTATACGGCGAGCTCTTATGTTACGCTTTGTCGCTTTGTTACAATACATAATATATTTTTGTCTTCACCTGAGTGAGTGCCCACCACGACGCCAAAGGGGATTTGGAGAATAACTTTTTTTTGTTTTTGTTTTTTGGACAAAACCTTGAAATCTATGTGGAATACACATTTTCTTTTTGAGAAGAGCGCGTCTCCAGAGATCCGTGGCGGTGGAGGGCGTACTATGTTGGATCAGTGTAAAGTAATAACAAGCCATTCTGGATTTGTCGCCGTTTTACGCACTGGAAGGATAAACGGACGTTTTATTTAACTATCGAGTTTTCATTTGTGTAAAATCAAATTTTGCACATAGCCTTCTTCGTACATAGGCTAATCTATCATTTTTCTTTTTAAATAATGCATCCTGGGGACTTCTAACCAAGCTTGTGGAATTGTGGCGAATGAATGCCCTTTGAAAGCACAGAGGTTTGACCACGGACGATATGCGTCAAGGGGACTGGTAACTTATTTAAGGTAAATATACTTAATTAATGATATTCCCTTCTACGTTGCCTTTTTATTCATGCTCTTTTTTATTTTTACGTTTATTCAATGCAGAGACTGGCTATATTAATGTTATTTACCTTGCATGTTTTATATTATTGAGATGATAAAGTGCCGTTTTATTACGGGCTGGTTTGTACGGTTTGTACGGTTGGTCTGCGGACACCGTAGCTCTCTGCTGGATTAGAGAGACAAGACAACATAAGAAGATGGCATTCAAAAGACCCCTATCAACTTAAAACCCCGTGGGGAATTATTGCTGCTCTTGCTCAACTATAGCGCTGTAAAACTCGCAAAGACATCGACCATTGTGGTGGAATAAGCATATCTTGCTGCCGTTGCTGGTGGTGGTGACACGTTTTCTTTTTTTGTTGCGGAGAAATATTTCGCTCGTTCGTTTAGAAGGGATTTCAGCGTGTCAAGAGCTCTGCGCTCAGGGACTCGCAGCGCACAGCTGCTCCGCCGCTCCGCCAGCCCTCTGCGGACCAGAGCTGTCGCTGTCCGCGGTGCTGATTCTGGCTCTGGCTCTGGACGGACGGTGGTCTCTGTGGGTCCTTACTGTAGCAATTTTAGACATTTAGAATTTAGTTGTGCTTCACTGCTCGGACATGAATGGCTGGACTGACATGATATATATATATATATATATATATATATATATATATATATATATATATATATATATATATATATATATATATAGCATATAAGAATATTAAAAGCATTTTTAATTTTCACACACGCGCTATAGATTGTCGACTCGCCAAAAGCAAACTTCAAATTGTTATAATTTCTGGCATTTCACATTGTAGGCTATATAGCCTAATGGTCCGAACAATATACGCAGCTGGAACATAATACAGATAACTGTTGCCCGTTCTCCCTTTCTTTGCGGTATATCCTGTGCACTATAGGCTACTTTTAGTGGGCATGAAAGCGTGGGATAATTGCGTGTAATCATATGAGACTTTATGCTGTGACAGTCTTTGGTCTGATATCGATGCACAGATATCACTAATGCAGTAGAAGCTATTATTTCGCCACAAAAGGGACTATAGCAGCTTTCTGTTAACAAGCCCCCATTGTGGGCTGTGTTTAATGGCACCGCTGTTGACGTGGCTTTAGAATGAGACATTCAACTACACGGTGGTGATGGAAACATGATAGAGGGGTGGGGGGGAGACAAGCGACGCGCACTGTGTTTGTGGACGCCAAGAAAACTCACATTTGATTCGGTTCAGCGCTGTTGCGCAGAGCTGAAAGGATTTTTCTTACGCCCCCCACACCTCTCTCTCTCTCTCTCTCTCTCTCTCTCTCTCTCTCCCTCAGTGTGTGTCTCGCACACTGCCATGCATGCACGCACTCTCTCTCTCTCTCTCAAACGCCATACCCACAGCATCTGTCTCACGCGCACCTGCATATGCGCACAGGCACAGCAGCGCACACACATATGACCTTACCTGCGACCCTCGACCCCCCTGTGTAAAAATGTCCCTCCCAAATTTCGTTGATTTGTTGAGAGGTCTGGCAGAAAATCCCGTGATCAAACGGTAGGGGGAGGTGTACAAGCGTCATTCTCATAGATAAAAGGAGGAGTCATGTTGTTAGCCAAAGCCACCATAGCACCAAAAATCATGACCTCCCTTGAGTCCCTTCCCCAAGAGATGTGCCATTGTAATGCCCTTTGTAGACTACTGTGTTTCTGACATGTTCAAAGTATAGCTCTGACAGTAGCAGCCCAACAGGTAAAGTGGGCAAAGGGCAAAGGCCAAGCATAATGAGCAGACCATACCAATTTCAATGAATGAATGAATGAATGAATGAATGAATGAATGCCTGGTGTGAAGGTAGGCTATAGGCCATGTCTTTCCATGACACAATTTGGGCTCTATTATGATCCAGGTCTTATGCCTTATGCCTTAACTTCTTTGCCTTTTTTTTTTTTTTACTATATATACAAATTCTTTTAAATATTTCAAATAGCTGATCTGCAAGCTCACAACGTGCAGATGTAGATCAGCATTTGAAGTATTTAATTTTTTTTTTCCAAAATAGTAAAAAAAAGGCTAAGAAGTTAAGGCATAAGACCTGGATCATAATAGAGCCCAAAGTTTTTTTTGTGAGGCTTGCAATTGCATTGAATTAGAATGAAAACAAAGTAGCAAGACAAGGAAAAGCCAACAATCACAATTTCACGCCTGAGGGATGACATTATCAGAAAACAATACCGAAATCATATTAGCTTAAAAGTCTAGCCTTTCATGGAATGGAGACGTTCCCTTTGTCTCTCGGACGGTGTTTGACACCGGGAGCGTGCTTAGTCATGTCAGCCCCGTCATCACGGAAGCCTTGAAGGTTAAGTATCAAGGCTTGTCTCTTCTAATTCCTTCGCACATCCATTTCAATGAGTGCCAGGTTCGGTGCTCGTCGAGCAGGGGGCCTGCTGGCACACAGCCTGTACCCCGCAGGCAACGGATATTAGTCCTCAACGGTTCCGTCCAGGAGAAGGAGAACAGATTATATAAATAGACTCCAACAGTGGTGCCTTAAGGCCTTTAGGCCTAGGATTATCGACTGCTTTAGCTATTGAAAAATAGCAGATATACAAGCTCGCAGCGCGGCACCGAGTGCCGCGCTGCGAGCTTGTAGATCTGCTATTTTTGAAAAATCATGATTTTATTTTTTTTGCAAGTCTTTGAATATATCTACTTAAAAGCGAACATTTGTAACTCAAATATTTGCTTCTGGGTGGTCCCTGGGACAACATATTTTGAGATGGGGGTCCGTGGCCAAATACCTGTAATTTGGGGGACCTTGACATGAAAAGGTTTGAGAACAGCATGATTTAGAGGAAGGATTTAGAAGTCGGGTCAAAGATCGGGTCAAAGATATTCAAAGACTCATTTTCACGATTTTTCAAAAATAGCAGATCTACAAGCTCGCAGCGCGGCACTCGTGCCGCGCTGTGAGCTTGTATATCTGCTATTTTTCTAAAGTTAAAGCATAAAATAATGGTTAAAGTGGTTAAAATCTAACGCGACTCGGGCGCGTTCCAGGTATTTGAGAGTTAAGGCCTGGAGTCATGGACAGGCGTGGGGGGGCCCGAGGAAAGCCAGCGGGCAGACAGAGCGTTTCAGGAGGTACCCATGCATACCTTTTAACCTAGTTGTCCTCCCGCGTGCGTCCTGCCAACACCACTACCTCCACAAAGGCATCGCCCTCATCGCTCTCACCCAGCGACGTGCAGAGAATGTTAGAGAGGCTGGGGCTGGTGAAAATATTGAAAGTTGCAGACCTCCGAGCTCATAACGCGTCGCAACATGAGCTTGGAGGTCGGCTATTTTCGATACGTGATACCACACTATACTAAGCATAATCAAGTCAATACTGGAGATGTGGCGTACGGCATGGATTTTCTACACAGAGAGGGCAATTCTTTCAACATAAGATGCTGCATTCAAGTTCAAGGAGAGTTTGGACAGGCAATTATCTTGAATGCTGCCTTCAGGTATGGCATGGAAAGAGGGCATTTGAATTTCTTTCACCATAGTGAAAACTGCATTCATGGTCTGGAGAGGGCACTTTTTACAGAAGGGCTGGGGCTCAAACCCGCTTTGATGTCTGTGTGTGCACGTGCCTGGTTCTCACTTCTCCTCATCTCCTCTCTGTCGTCTCCAAAAAATTGCAAATCTACAAGCTCTAAACAGATCTGTTTTTTGATCTGCTTATAGAACTAACCGATCTACTGTAAGTAGATCTTTTAGTGCTTGTATAGCTCGGCTTTTGGTGAAGAGATTTGGTGTAAATGGTGTTAAATTGGTTACAGAGCAGTACTTTTACATCACATCTCCAAACAGGTCCCGGGGCGTCTGAGTCTCAGCGCCATCATCAGAGTCACTGACATGAGACAGGAGCAGAGAGACGCGGTAAAGAGCGGGGAGGAGCGAGCGAGAAAAGAAATAAAACAAACAGGACGCGAGAGAAAGAGCTGTCGACAACAGTGAATGATGAGGAGATGGGAGGGGAGGGGAGAGTCAGAGCGGCGATTGAAGATGGATTAAAGGAGGGTCGGACAGAGGGGGGGGGGGGGGGGGGGGGGGCTGGGCGAGCATGGATGGCGGGCGGTTATGACAGAGACAGACAGTGCCATTCTCCTGCCTCTGTGGTTCACAGCTCTCTTTGTCTGTGACACCCACCATGCTTTGGGAGTAAATACATGCTATCTGTCACCGCCGCAACGACAGGCCAATCAGACACACGTGCACACACATCCACAGCGGTATTTGCACACTAGGGATGGGACGATATGAAAATGTCATATCGCGATTATTGTGACAAAAGAAATCACGATTTACGATATTATCGCGATAATCAAAATCCATTATCCTGGGGCGGAACATTTCTCAATAAATAGCCGATCTAGCTCACAACCCGTCGCAAAAAAGCAACGTGTTGTGAGCTTGTAGATCGGCTATTTTTTGGCAAAGAAATTTGATAGAGAGTGAAAAAAAGACTGTATCAAGTACGTATATATTATAAGTACCTTTTACCAATTATAGAGGGTTTAAGTGGTACTGGATATGCAGCTCGGCAAACAAAATGTGAATTTATCCCAGTGCATGAGGGAGGACGATGTCACGATAAATTAAATCTCCACGATACGATTATCGTGAGTATTTTTTATCACGATAAATGATAAAATCGCGTATCGTCCCATCCCTAGTGCACACTCGCCCCCCTTGCGTGCGCATGGACCTGCACATAATACCGTATGTACCCTTGTGGAGCTCTACCCTTTAAACCCTGAAAAATGCCCCACTGTCCCACGTCCTGCATGTTGCTAATGGTTTAACAACACCACTGTGGGTTTACTCACTTAGCCGCAAGCCTCTTGGAGGTTGACCAGATCGTGCACAACCATTGGTTCCCCTAATTAGGGCCTATAACGAGGGGCCGGGGAGACCGTTTAATGAGGCTTGGCCACAGTGAGCGCGTGGAACGAAACGAGACAGGAACTTGAACAATTTGACAACGGGAAGCCGTGGCTTATCCACTCGGAACATAAACTCCTTTTCATCTGAGATCAATCAAGGCGACCGTCGCTGTGGGTATTGTCCTCTGGGGACGCGCTGGTTGTGTGTTTTTGAGAAGCATTTTTTTTCTGCAGGCGCATCTCATTAAACATTTACCTTCCTCCGATGTCAAACAACAAAAGAAATGGAGCCTTCGGCTGCGTTAAAAGGCCATTCTCTCTGTGCCTGTGGGCCATGCGAGCAAGGTAAAGGGGAGAAATAGACGAAAAAGAAGAAGAACATGTTTTCTTTGAAAGAAAAAAAAAATCTGTAGGGCAGATGCATTATGTCCATTTTCGAGGTGGTATAGTAACAGTTCATGGTTCAGTTCTGACTGAGGTGCATGGTACTGAGTTGGCACATTCAATTACCAGCTGTTTTCAGTTTAGCTGGCTGCTATATTTAGCTAGATCTTACAATGAATGTGTGAGAGGATCGGGAACCACCAAACCCCCCTCACACCTCTGTCTAGAGGAGTCTAGGCGAGTCACAGCAACAGCACGAAACCCCCAAAATGGATGCGCGTTTGTACGCGTTGTCACATGCTTTGTGTGTGTCTACAAGTGTGCATGTTCATGTTTTGTCGCTGAAGTGCAGTGTGTTTTTGTGCATGCCGTTTTTCCTCCTCACGTGAGTCACGCTTTGAAGGCTGAGTGAGAATGTGTGAACGATGCATAGGCCTATATCCACTGAAGTTATTCAAATCCACATAAAGTACACGTCTATTATTTACACTCTTCAGGGTGCTATTTTGGGGAAACTGGCGAACAGACTTTCTGTAATTTCTGGACTGGAGAAGAGCACAGGCTCAGTACCCATGTGGTTGGTGAAGGATAGCGAGCTGGTTTAGATTAGGCTCAATATATCGTTGTTGCTGTTGGGCAGAAACCTCGTATCTCCATTTTCGAACTTTTAGTAAAATGAATGTCCTACTTGAGCATACTACAGTGGCGCTCAAAAGTAGCATATCTGCAAGCTTTTGGACATATGAGATTTCCACACGACAGAGACGATAATATCAGTGGGTGTGAAGCAGCTGAGCTGGATTGAATCATGGGCCAATCAAATGATCGCTTTTAGTTACCTTCATAAACTGCACTGCTCAGTGCAACGGCATGCAGATAATGTTCACAGCTTCATGGAGGAAAAGCCTCGGAAATCCTATGGTCAATCTGATGCAGTGGTGGAAAGCAACTATAAGTGCATTTACTCAAAGTACTGTATTTTTCAATACTTTGTACTTCAACTCCACTACATCTCAGAAGCAAATATTGTACTTTTTACAAATGTTATTTGGCTGCTTTAGTTGCTACTGTAGTTACTTTGCAGATTTATATTATTAATACAAAACACACATTACTTAAGCGCTATTTTATACTTAACTACAAGCTCACAACCTGTCATGATGTGACGTGTTGTGAGTTTTTGATCTGCTATTTTCAAAAGATTTTGAAAACTTGTGAAATGGGAGATTCTGCATGATGTGTACTTTTCCTTAGGGACTTAAAGTATATTTTGTTGTTGATACTTTTGCACTTTCAAGTAAAATGATGAATACATGACTTTTACTTGTTATAGAGTATTCTTTCTTATATTGTGGTGTTGCTGCTTTTACTTAAAGGAGTAGTTCACCCCCAAAATAACTTTTTTGTCAATTGATTACTCACGCCATGGAGACTTGAGTTCGATCTATTCTTTTGTATTTGTCACTCCTATCTCCTAAGACAAAATTGATACTGGATGGGGAGCCAGATGCATTTGGGTCTCCATCCGGAATCCGGAATGCGACAAAAACATTTTTTTTTTTATCGAACTCTAGTCTCCATGGCTTGAGTAATCAATAGAAAAAAGTCATTTGGGGGTGAACTACTCCTTTATGTAAATTAGAGAACTTCTTCCACCGTATGTCCTTGTGTGGGAGGTGAGTCGTCAACAACTGACCTATGGCACCTCAAACAAACCGCTCGGAGCGAAACATGAGGAAATAACAAATGCAGTTAAACAGCGCTGGTCGCTGGACAAGCTCACGCCTCGCTATGAGCGGCGATATAACACGCATGCTTCGCCTCCATAAAATGTCAATTCACCCGTGACTAAAAATAGGGCCCTGCAGAGTTAGGTGAACATTCCGTATTTTTCGACTGCTCTCCTAACTCCTTCCTGATTTTCTACACCTATTTATTGCTGCTAGTGGGTGCCAGCCTTGTGCTTTTCAAATCGCAGTCTTTTGAAGTTTGGTAAATGGTCTTAGAGCGCCAGCGTCGTCATAATACAGTAGTATTCAGCTTATAAAAGGCCAAAGCTGTTGCTCAGAACAAGTTTTAGCTAAAAGGTTTGCACTGGGGTGAAGCCATCCTTAGAGCCCTTTTTAATTAGCTTTGACGCTCTGACACGATTAAGAGCAACAGTAATACGCAGTATTATTAGTACAAATCGACAAATGAACACTGAGGATATTACTGTGTCGAGTTTTAGGCGACGTGAAAATAACATTTGATCAATGCCGCAAATGTGGTGGCCACGTTTGAGGCGCCGAGCTCCGCGGGCGTTGTGACAGTGCAGCATGTGGTGGCACGTCAGGCCCAGGGACATGCTGGCCATTGGGAAAAGCGGGACAACTCCCGAACGGCCGGTTCATTCCCGGCCAGTCCAGGGAAAAAAATTAATAAAATGTCGGCCTTCATTCCATTTTGGGGGCTGGGCGGCCAACAAAGTAAATCGTCACTGTCGGGCAGAAACCTTGTATCTCCAAGTTTCAAATTTGTAATTTTTTTTCGCAAAGCAAAGCCCTGCTTCATCATACAATGCCGTCGCACAAAAGTAGGGAAAACAGCAGATCTACAAGCACACAACGCCTCGCGGTGCGAGGCGTTGTGTGCTTGTAGATCGGCTGTTTTCACTAGTTTAAGCCATTTTTTAAATGATAAATACAAAACAAACAGCTTTGGATATACAAGGTTTCCACCTGACAACGACAAAATTTAATTCATGTATGGCTTGTGACTTATCATGATCTTTGAGTAGCAGCAGCGCTATGGAGAGCGCAATGAGGGCCTCTCCAACTCTTTTTCCCGGGCTGAATCAGGGGCCCAGCACGTCCCTGGTCAGTGGTCAGGCCTGCGCTGATTGGTCAGCTGATGCCGTATCAGCCCATGGGCTCGTAAGCGTCATCAGCTTCTTATCAGCTCCCCACCACACTCAGGGCAGGCTGGGTACAGTAATGTGATTAAAGTGAGAATCAGTATTCTCAACGGCATCTAATTATCACATATACTGTAATTATACAAGAAGAGATGGCTAAGCCGAAGTATAATGTCGCCAGAGGCGTTCCATTTTCTCTTAAATGTTTTTTCTTTGGCACAGCTTTTCTCAATGTTCCACATACAGTACAGTGTATATATATACTTAATACTTTAAGTATCCAGTATCCAGCTTAAGAAGAAAAAAAAAAGTGTTGCAGCACGCACGCACGCGCACGCACGCACGCACGCACGCACGCACGCACGCACGCACGCACGCACGCACGCACGCACGCACGCACGCACACACACACACACACACACACACACACACACACACACACAACACACACACACACACACACACACACACACACACACACACACACACACACACACACACACACACACAGAGAAGCACAGATGGTACTCCTTCAGCTTTCTCCAATGTTTTTTTTTTTTTTTAAGGGTGTCGTGAACCTCTTTTCCGAGTAAAAAAAGGAACTGACAGATTGTGCCGTCATTTCGTACATTTTGTACCGATCTTGTACAAATACGATACATATCACACAGTTCATGATCACTAAAGTATGGTGAGCATAATGTTTTCTAGTGAAATGTCAATGTTTATTTTAATGAACCACTTAAACCCTATTTACTTTGTTCCCACAGGGGTCTGTACTTGGCCCTGTCCTTTTCCCCCTCCACATCAAATCTAACTGAATCTATTTTCGCCCTAATGTTCGTCCATTATGCCATGTCCTGAACAGGCATGGAAACTCCAACATTCCATGGAACTAGTAAGGGTATTTGCTCTCCACAGTGTGCAGGATACTTTTCTGTGTGTGTGTGTGTGTGTGTGTGTGTGTGTGTGTGTGTGTGTGTGTGTGTGTGTGTGTGTGTGTGTGTGTGTGTGTGTGTGTGTGTGTGTGTGTGTGTGTGTGTGCGCGTGCGTGCGTGCGTGCGTGCGTGCGTGCGTATGTAACATTGCCACCATTAAAGTACAGTAACTTGGGGGTTTCGAATGAGGCTGTTCTCTGCAGCAAAGTGCTTTCCAATCGAGAATGACAAAACAACGCTTGACTTAACCATGAACCACAGTCCATAGCCCATTGAAAAAAATCACACCTAGTTTGAAGTGAGTGGTACTATTTATGAGTTCATTTCATTATTAAGCATCCTGCGAAGTATAGGCCAATGTGACCCTGGGCTTACAACAAACTTTGAGCGCTTAGTGCTCAAAGATGTAGGCCAGTTGTAGGCCAGATGTAGGCCAGATGTAGGCCAGATGTAGACCAGTTGTAGGCCAGATGTAGGCCACACTTCAGAGCCCAGACAAAGCCAGATGTTGGAGCTTAGCTCCCTCCAGGAGCACTGCTCACAAACAGGGCCAGAATGTAAAACGCTTAAATTACAAAAAAAGATAAAAACACAGTATAGCAAACGTAAAGAGAAACTGAACAAAAACAAACAGCTGATTAAGGAATTATAAGTGGCTGTTAAAAATAGATTCCAAATGAAATGCGTTCAGTGGACTGTATAAACATGGCAGCGGGGGTTTCACAGTGTGACTCCAGATCCTGTGCAACATTTAATATGGGCCATGTTCCTTTTGAATCGTGTGGAGACGAGCCTGTACCCTGAGCAGATGTTTGCACGATAGAGGCTCAGCTGCATGTGGTCATTGTCGCCCACAGACAAAGAAGCGCGCACAAACATATATATAGGCTATACATAGTGTGCATCTGCTGGCAATTTGTCTTCCATTAGTGAATATCGTCACTGTCGGGCAGAAACCTCGTATCTCCAAGTTTCAAATTTGTAATTATTTTCGCTAAGTAAAGCCCTGCTTCATCATACAAGGCCGCCGCACAAAAGTAGTGAAAACAGAAGATCTACAAGCACACAACGCCTCGCACCGCGAGGCGTTGTGTGCTTGTAGATCGACTGTTTTCACAAATTTAAGTCATTTTTAAAATGATAAATACAAATCAAACGGTTTTGGACATACAAGGTTTCCACCTGACAACGACGATATATTTACTACACACACAGAGTTTGTCTCGCCGAGAAGGAAAACATCTGGTGCTGATGTGAGGAGTGTCCAATATGTGCTGTTGTCAGCTCTACAGAGCTCCGTTGAAGTAAGGCCCTTTTTTTCTATTTGTGACCCTTCCGCATGCTACGTCTCATTAAGTCCACAGTGTTTGTCTCCACTTAGAGGACAGTACAGCTGGATACTGAGCTCTGCATGTTTTCGGCATTTCAGGACGTGTTTGTTTTTGCTGTTAGTGTGCTTTCGTGTGTGGCTAATGGGAGAGGCAAGCGATGGGCGCTTTGGGAGGTCTTCACTTTGTCTTCTTGTTTTTCGTCTTCCCGTCTTACAGTACAAAACCACTCCTAACTAATCCTCTCCTCTTGTCCTTATTTAACCACTTAATCTTTATATTTTCCAACATATAGCAACAATAGACCTGGGGAAATTTTTATTTTTTTCTAGATAAACTTTATTTGTGAATGGATTTTTCCCTTGAATCAATAAAAAACTGGAAATCCAAATGGAAATTGCACCCGTGCGAAGGTGCAAACATATTTAGGGAGTATGATATACTGTGGACTTCGATTTTCAAGCCTTGTTTTTTTCTTTAAATAATCATATATGCTTTTCCCTTTTAAATTGAAGATATTAAATAATATAAGAGGTTCAAAGGCTGTTTATTTGTATTTTAAACTTGTATTAGCTGCCTGTCATCTACAGTATAACCTGTGAAATTATCCACAGTCTGTCTAAAAGTGTGGTTATTTTCTCTGCTTATGGGTGATATTCATCTAATACAATTTTGAAATTCAAATTCAATGGTCTTTCAGTTTGGTCAATTCATAACATGAACGGTAGACTCTGTGTCTATGACGTACTATTCTTTTGACTAAACGCATTCTTTGATTGGTCTTTGCATGTATCCATGACAAATGATCAAGTAAGCATTTGATTGGACACCATGTTTATGACACCATACTATTTTCTGCCTCTGTGCCTATGACATAATTTTTTATGACATATTTTCTCTATATATTGGACTGCACATGACAATTTGGCGACGCAGACAATAAATAGGCAACCACACTTGCAATTTCCAATTGCACCTTTCTAGTATTGAAACATGTTCTGAGCTTGTAGATCCGCAATTTTCACTGAATGTTTACCTGTTTTCTCCGGATGTTTGTTTAGCCGGTGCAGCATTGGCTCAGCCGGTAGAGCGGCTGCTTGCTGCTTGCAGTTCGATCCCGGGCTCCCCTAGAGTTAGTGTCGAAGTGGTGTATGAAGGTGTTTCATCCCGTATGTCGTATGACATGTCCAGAAGGGCTCATGAAGTTCAACTTCTCCTCTCTTCTCCTCTCCTCTCCTCTCCTCTCCTCTCCTCTCCTCTCCTCTCCTCTCCTCTCCTCTCCTCTCCTCTCCTCTCCTCTCCTCTCCTCTCCACTCCTCTCCTCTCCTCTCCTCTCCTCTCTCCCCCCCCCCCGTCTCGTGCCGTAGAGGACATGTTGATGGATAGGTTGGGTCGGCGTGCAGAGCCTCTGACAGTGATAGCCTTTGTTGCGGCTCTGACTGTGTGGTTGTTAGCCTTATCTCTGCGCTCCACCCTCTATCTCCCTGACTCTCCCCCCACTCTATTGGCAGTGTTCTCTCAGGTCATTGACTCCAGGCAGGAGCGCGCGGGGGCGGCGGGGGTCCGAGATACGTGAATCTGCGCGGTCTTTTGGTCCAGAGGAGACAGGAGGGGGAAATACCAAGGGAGGACACCGAGTTTGGTTTATTTAGTTTGATTATTTAGTTGTGTATGTGTGTGACTGACAGCGATGGATGAGTGTGTGTGTGTGTGTGTGTGTGTGTGTGTGTGTGTGTGCGTGTGTGCGTGCGTGCGTGTGTGTGTGTGTGTGTGTGTGTGTGCAAGTGGTGGACACTAGGTAACTAAGTACATTTACTCAAGTACTGTACTCAAGTACAATTAGTTTGAGGTCATTTTTACTTTACCGTAGTATTTCCACTTTTCAATCATTTTACTTCTACTTCATTTTACTTCTACTCCACTCCGCAAATATTATACTTTGAAACGAATATAATTATTTAAACTCTTTAGTTACTGTGTGGATTTATAGGAAAAAAGAAAAAAAAAAATATATATATATATATATATATATATACATACACAGTATACAGTATACACACTTTAACGCGTCACAATTCGATGTGTTGTGAGCTTATATCTTTTCAAAAGATTTAGAAAACTGTGTGTGTGTGTGGGTGAGGGCTAGTGGGGAGGCGTATATGAACGCAGTAGCCTATATATAAACTCTGCAATCCTCCGCAAGTGTCAGTTTAAGTGTGAGCGTGTAAAAAACTGAGCTAAATTGACACGCAGAGGATGGCGCAGCACGTGTGACCTTGTCAGAGAACAGTGGTGAATTTGGTTTTCGCTTTCCAAACTCGTTTCTCTCACATTGATTGATGTGTCGCTGTCAGCCGCTGTCATTGCGCGTGTTCTCTAAATCAATATCTATACTTTTAGTTTGTGTGATGTTGTGATGTGACTTCATGTTTTTCCGTGTCATTGCTATCTTTAACAGTTTGTTTTATCAAAAAGTTGTTGTTTTTTTCTTTACTGACTGTAATTCGGGACTTCTGTAATAGTCGTGGGTGTGAGGTGCTTTGGAGAAAGAACCACCCAAGGACTTCGGTGAAGTCCGATAAAACGGGTCATCGCTGATCAATGCTTCCCTCGCTCTATCTCTCGTCTCGTCCAGCTCCGCCAAAAATAAACTCTCCCAGGCCTTGCCTATTGATCGAAGAGTAGTGTAACAAGGATGGAGTAATCGAAAGTCAAATCAAATGTAATAAGATGTTAACGTCATCGTTTTCAAGGAAAGGGGAGATGTGTCTGCTGCATACAATTATTCATGAGCATGTGTCTCTATCTCTAAAGCAGGGGTCTTCAACAGAGTTACTACAGGAGGTCCTCCAAATCTTTGTGTGCATAGAAACCTTTTTTCTTCTTTTTTATATATTAACCACTTGAACCCTATAGCATCCATATTCCGAGAACTTTAGCCAAAAATTGCAGATCTACAACCTCACAACGCCTCACAGAGAGGCGTTGTGAGCTTGTAGATCGGCTATTTTCGGCAAAGAGCATCGGTGTAGAGGGGGAAAAGAGCAGACTAAGTACAGAGTGAAAGGCCAAGTTTATTACGTATTGACGGTTCAAGTGGTTAAATATCTGAAAACACAAATTGACATGAATCCAAAATACACTGATGATTGTGGTGTCAAACAATGAAACTATATGAATCTATGAAAATGTTGTGGGGGTCCCAGCTTCATCTGTCTCTCAACTAAGGGGTACTTGGCCTGAAAACGTTGAAGACCCCTGGTCTATATGAATGCAATTGCCCCTGTTCGGGGGAGGGAAGCCGCGATGTTTGTCACTGCACGTCCTACGAGCTAGGGTCCGTCCTACGAGCACCTTTCAGCGGGGTCCGGGGACGGTTGGGCGGGGGGAGTTGGACGAAGGCTCACTGGCAGGTGAGCCAGTACGATACAACGAGAGTGGCAACACAAAGAAATTTGTGTGGGGAGGAATACATTGGCATAACGACTACATTCGGGTGAAGAAATGTGTTCATTTAAATCTGAGAGTAGACAAATTGACCCGGACAGCCAAGACTTTAAGGGTGTAGGGTGTAGGGAGACTAGAGCCTCAGTGAGAGGTGATTGCGTGCTTCAGCAGAACAACATTTGATCAATCTGCTGCTTCTGTGAAAGCAATCACAAAATGGAACTCGATACCTACCGTATTAACATTGGCTTAACCACACCGACGTGCCACTCACCAATAATTGCTTTTGTTCTGACAACAGCAACTTAGCTCTAGTTTTTAATTGTCTTTAAATATCAGTTGAGCCGTTACCTTGAATTGTTGTTATGGTCGTGTTGTTTTGTAGTTATGTATGTGACTAACTATGCAGCGATGTTTCTCAATTACCGTATATGGTGGCTTCAAAGTAGACAATAAACAACAGGTTTATCAAAAATAAAAAAGACAGCTGTTACATAAAATGAAAACATCTGCTATTAATTCAAAGCATTTTTTGTTTGTTTAGTTATCTTTGTAAAAGGTTTTTGGTTTAATAGCCGGGGATCTTAAAACTATATTTTTTTTATGGATTTCAGGGTCGACAAAGCATTTTTAACTCCTACACTTCTTTTTTTCCTTCCAAAATGGAATACTGCCAAAAGTTAAGCCGATTTTATGTTTCACCTTTGATTGTATTTGATTTTTATTAGGAATTTAAAAGCACAGCGATTCAAAAGAGTATAATGAAAATCCCAGAGGCTATCAGTTAAAAGCATTAGTGAAAACATTTCTTTCCAAAGTGGTCCTCAGCTAGAACAAACTCACAGAAATAAACTAATCAATGAAAACATACAAAGATAAAAACCTATAGTCCCACTTGCAACTCCACGCCCACGCCCATACCTCCAACTCCTCACTTTAAAAGTTAACATTCTCCAAT